>NW_027110283.1:107803-140318 GCF_000696795.3 Halyomorpha halys
TGGGAGGTTCCTTCCCAAGATTTTCAAGTGTATATGAAACATACTACATATTTACCTATTGTATTATTTTGTACAGTTGTAAATTACATTAAATAAATAATAAAAAAATCAGAGGAAGATAAAGATCTCAGAGGAATATTAAATTTTTCGGATTAAACCTTCTCCCTCCAAAACCTATTTATTAACTATATTTACTATCGATACTATTATACTGATGGAATCGATAACTCTCAGTCAGAATCGAGCTGTCGTCAACCCTAATCTGTTGTTAGTGATCGTTTGAAATTAAGGTTTTCTTATAATATCTCGCTATTTCAATCATTTACAAAAGGATTTATGTGAGAACCCATGAACTTAAAACTGAGGTAAAAATATCAAAGGAGTGTAAAGCCATTTAACATTTAATATTAAACCATTTAAGACTGTACTTATTTATTATAACACTCAATTATGAATAATAATATACTAAAATAATAAATGATTGAATTATTAAATAGTTTTTTTTTATTTATATATTTAATGTGATTTACAACTGTACAAATAATAAATACAATAAGTAAATATGTTGTACGTTTCATATACACATGAAAATATTGAGAAGGAACCACCCATTGGTGGTACTTGAAGCATTAATGTTAAGTTGTGAATGAGTTTATTTGTAACGTAATAAGGAGCACCAAGGATTTTACGTAGGATTTTCGATTGTAAAGATTGGATGCGGGAGGAATTTGATGGTTTGGTAGATCCTCAGAGCTCAATTCCATATGTCCAAACTACTAAATTGGTCCGATTATTGTAGTGTATGTGTTGTAGCAATCGTAATCTACGAGCAGTTTCTTGTCGTTTTAGTCTTGTGTGTGGATTCCGAGTAAGTCTCTTGTCAAGATGGATTCCTATGTTTCAAATCTGTTCAACAAGCATTAGTGGATTTAATAGTTAAAGTGAATAAAATAAGGGTATATATGTTTATGAATCAACAAGGTATAATGACCTGCAATTAAAAAAAATATATTTAAAATAAATCAATTTTAAGGACTTCCTTAATATTGGTGTGAGAGCCGAAACGTTGGAGAAGAATAAAGATAGTGAGAAAAAAGAGTCAAAAAATATTTTTGTTTTAATTTAATTATAAAATATCAAAGAAGAAATTAATGAATAAACTAATAATTTTATTTATTCTAAATCTGCTTTGAACATATTATACCCACTTGACGAACCATCCTAGGAAACAATCGAATATATACAGTAGGGCAGAGATAGCCCGAGCGACAGGTCTCACACCTTTGTAGTGATAATGGAGCGAAAACAGAGCAATTGGACCGAAATGCCTACCATCAGGGACATTTGCGAGGGGAACATCTGCCTCTATCGACCATTTTACAAGATGTTCTTTGATGTTATACCAATCTACTAGCTTATTTATATATTTAGGATTTTATTAATAGTTTATTAGTTATTATTTATAAACCAGTAAGATTGTAGGCTTGCTATATAATAATAGACAACGATCGTATCATCAAACTAACTGCTAACTGGCACTTTAGTTTGATAGAAATATTTTCTTTTCCTTTCGTCTTATACAGCATCTTCTTTATTTTGATACTTTATTATTATTTATCATATTTTTATCATTCTCAGATATCTAAAATATTTAGTGACTTTCTTTTTTCCACTTTCCAACGTTTTCCTTTATTTTAGAAAATATTTATATCAAATGATAATTATTATATATATATATATTCCTCTAATGGTAAACCCATGAAGAGATATTTTATTTCCTTTATACCTGTTCCAAGCCAAGAAAGGCATACTACATAAATTATATGTTTACAATACAAACGATTTGAGTATATATAATTTATTACATTGTATATAACATTTAAAAAAACAAACACATGATTAATTAATAGTAAAAAAGAAGAAGGAAAAGGAAAAAAAACAAAGATCAAAAAATCAAGAAATACAACAAGAGGTTATAGATAGCCCTTCTATAATTAGTCTGCTGGTCAAAGTCAATTTGTTTTACAAATTTTAGCAAATCTATCTTAAATTTAGTAAAAGATATGTGTTCTGGTTCAGGCCAATTACCTTGTTTCAGTATTACATCTTGTATTAGCTGAACTCTTTGTCGGTCATATAGTTTACATTCATAAAGTATATGTTTGAAATTGTGCACTTGCCCATCTTCGTTACACTTGTCAGTCGTCATAATATTAAATCGTTTCAAGTAGTATTTTGTGTTACCATGCTCTGTAAGGAATTCTGTCAATGTGTTTTTTTTTTTGTGGTTATGTAATGTTATTCCTGGATTGTATTTGTGAAGGCTAGGTGATTTATTCGAACCATTCCACATTTTGTTCCAGCTAGCAACGAACTCATTGGTGATGAGATTTCTGATATGGGAGATGGGAGCCATGCTGTAAGAGGGCTTCATGGCTCCGCTGCTGGCCGCCTCTTTGGCCGCTTCTTTCGTTACCCTCTACGCCCGAGTGCCCTTTCACTCATTTTACCCCAACTAATTTTTTAAAATACTGTAATTGAAGTATTTTTAGTCTTATTCCCTCAGTCAGTGGGTCGTGAATGTTTCTATTATTGATTGACTGCAGAACATTCATGTTATCTGAATGGAAGACTATATGCGAATGCACCTTAGAAGTATTTTCAAGGAGGTTTTCTAAGGCTTTAAAGCGGCTAATTTCTCGGCCTGGTTGTTGGAAGACCATGATGCTTGTACTGACATTCTATTACATTTCCAAGTCTATCTGAACCAGTCCTTGCTCAACCAACTTTGCCATCCACAAGTGAGCGGGACTTCTCCGGATACAACTTCGCCAACTCGAACCTTTAATAAACAGTGCTGCAGGAATGATCTCAATAGATTGTAGAGCTGTACTGGGAATTGGTTGTTTTGTAGTGCAATACATCGCAAACTATGGGACATTGAATCAAACGCTTCAGTCCAGTCTGTTGAGATCATCACTGTTGCCTCGTTCTTCATTGTCTTTATGCCTACTTCTGTCTATAGTTTTGCCAGATAGTGATCCGGGCAGAGGCCGGCTTGGAAACCAGTCTGCTCTGGTAGTATTAGCTCTACCTCTGAGCAGTAGGTTTGGAGGAGATTAAGAATAATTTTCTCAAATACCTTGTCCAGGTGCGGAAGCAAGCTTATTGGTCTATAGTCGACAGGTTGGGATCCAGTCTTCGCGGGTTTTAGAAGCGGGAAGAAGATAGCTCGTTTCCATACTTCAGGGAAATATCTCAACCTGAGGCAGGAGTTGTACAGGTTCGTCAAATGAACCTGTCCTGGACAGCTGTTTTAGAAGTATCGTTTGTACCCCCTCGTGGCCTAGGGCCCTTTCTCCCTCGGACGACGAAGAATAGCCTTGAGCTGTTTCGAGGTTACAAACATATAATTGTTTCCGATATTTTCTGTCGGAAGGTCAGACGAAGACCTGTCCGTAGTGATATGCAAACTTTGTGGCCTGCTCCTCTGCCGTCATAAGTTTGTCGCCATCCTGGAGTACCGTCCAGCTTCTCTTTATGGTACCCGTCCTGAGTAGCTTCCAGAATTTTCTGAAGTCGCCATGCGTTGCCCGTAACTTCTCATGCCACAGTGCTGTTCGCTATTGTTACAGTAGGTTTCAAATCTGGCTAGTAAGAGAGTTTACCACCAACTTTGCCTCCTGATCTCTGGTTCTATTTCACTTATTGTGCAGAGCTATTTGAGGAAACACTGTTTTATTCCGTTTCTTAATGATTTTTATATACACTATGGTTGTTTATTTACACCGGTAGAGGGTATTAAGGCGGACAATATGCCTTGTCGTATTATAACTTATATAAGCTCGACAAATTTTGGATAAATACGAAGGACGAAATTGGAATGATGGACAAAAAAAATATGGTATACTGGTTGCCGTAAGATATACTTTAGAGAAACCTAAAAAAAAAATGGATACAAGCATGAAACAGCACATAAACAATTATAAAAATAACTAAAACAAAAATAGTACAGCGTTGGCCCACAGCATAATAAGCAAATATCATTTCAATTTTAAAACACCAATATTTTAGATATAAAAATAAAATACAAAATGAATGATAATAAAAGAAACGATCCATACCATAAGAAATATTAAAAGGGTCGTAAATTTTAAGACCGACGCAGTAAAATAACAAGAGCCATTATGCGGACATCAATAATAACTTAAAATTACAATAAAAAGATAATGGTGTTAGAAAAGTAAAAATAATAAAAACGAGAATCGATAAATATGTGGAAGTCTCAGCAAAATAAAAACATAGCAAGAATTATGACGAAGGTAAATTATGTTTCAATGAAACAAAGATACCGAATTATAAACATAAAAAAAAAAAACCTTTTCTATTATTTATTATAGAATAGAAAAGATATATATATATATACTTTTTATATTTGAAAGGACAAGCTTTAGTCTTTTAAATCTATTATGTGGATTCCATGTTAGTCCTTATCTATTAGCCAAAATACTGAATTGTGCCAGAAAAGGAATTGACAAGAAACGGTAATGGACTTATCGATAGAATCAGTAAAAAATAAAACACTAAATTTCTTTAACACCTTGGCATAAAAAGGACCTGTTAAAACAAAACAAAAAACTTGTTTAACTGGCCGACGGTTCGATGTGATAGCGATCTTCAGAAATGTTGTAGCAACTAATAAGCCCGCTTTATAGCACCCATTTCACAAATCAAAGTTGGAATATGAACAAATATAGAAGGAACTTTTATAGCTGAGAAGGTAGTTATGGAAGGGCGTGAGAAGGACGCAATCAGTCTGGGCCAGCTACCCTAATAACTCCCTCAGATAAAATCTTTGAGCTTTACAAAACTCCGTAGAGTTGTTTCAGAAATAGCAATTTGCCACATCGGCAACTTTTTATCTGATCGTTACGGTACCAGTTGTAGCGAACTGGGAAACATTTAGGAAACGTTATTAAACAGATGTTTTATCAAAAGGGACAGTAGTAAGCTTTAAAGGGACCTTCTCTCATGAAATTATTCGGGCTTCGAATTCGAAACATTTCAGCACTTCGAAGGTCTATATAGCTCCATTAAATTTAATATAACTTTAAATACTGATCATTTCGATTAAATACAAAAAATAAGGTTCGTTTAGCATACAGCCTTTACGTACTTACCTTGAAATGAAAATTAATCCATGAATTTCCAAAACAGCTATTTCTTTACTAATGGAGATGAGAAACCATTTACTATATATTTCATATAGGTGAGTATAAGTTAAATCCTAATATTGTATAATAACGATGGAAAAACAATTATGATAGAAATCTTTCATATTTTTTGGTTTATTATTATTAGAAATGGAGAGGTGTTAACTTTTTCCAATTATACATGATTGATAAGTTTGATAAGATTGATCGTTATTTTTTTTTCTTAATGAAAATGAAAATTTAATGGTTTCTTGAGATGTGAACGATTATCAACTTTGTTTCTTGCCAGAGTACAAGAGATTATGAGAATATTTTTACAGTTTCAGGCGTTTGTGTGAAAGTCGTTTAGACATCAAATCCTTTCATAGTTCATATTTAACCATTTTATATAGCTACTAGCAATGAGAGAGGATTAATTATTTCGGGTTATTGAATTGGCAGTCTATAGCTGAGGGAGTGTAGGTCTTTGCAACCTCATGACTGCAGCGGCACCAGTTCGAATCCAGCCTGGGTTGACTTTTACTTCTATGGCGATCCAACGAAATGAAAACTTGATCCCTCACCATGGTTAGAATAGGTTGGTACACTGTAGATAAATTATATCATATTAACAAAATTAAAAATACTTTAAACTTTTTTTTTTAAAATCATCATTTAAGCCTTTTTAGACAATATCAACGAGTATAAGACCTCACTGATATTACAGAATACTTAATCATAAATTCGCAGGAATAAACAAAATCGCTAGAACTCTCTTCAAGAAAAACGAAACATCAAGTGGCACTTCCGGTCAGTCGATTTTATCGAAAAACCTGCTGTAACATCACAGGCATATATCCGCTTCTAAGAATTCATACAAAAGAAAGAAATAATAAGTTTATAATAGCCGTATGTAAAAGCCCAAAAATCTGTTCTATTAAGTGGTCCTTCCTTCTGGTATATGCCTTAAATATATAATTTACAATTGATTGTTAAGATATAGTATTTATCTTATTTTAGTAATATATATTTTTTTTTTTGCTTAAGTACTCCATTGAGGACCAATACAGCTCTAGAGTGGAAATGTCAAGATTCATTTCAAGGGGCCATCGCGAAATAAATATTGACCAAACCAGGTGGGAATCGAACCCACAACCTTCTGAACCAAGCGTTCTGGGATCCTCGCCCCCTCCCACTCAGCTATCAGGATCTCTTAGTAAGATATTGTGTAGTAATGTTCAATATCTAAAATTATAGCTTTCAAAAACATAAAGCTAAAAGATGTCTTGGTTTTTTTTTCTGTAATTATTATTGGTTTGATTTAAAAATAAAAATTTAATTTATTTATAATTTTATGTTTATATCAATTTTTTGATTAGAATTTTTATATATTACAATTTTTTGAAGTCGTGCCATAATTATGTCCACATCTCAAATTCAAAGTTTTTTTTTCATTGATTTCATTTAAATTTTTTTTTCTTGTAAAATGTACAAAGATCAGGTACTCGAAAGTCCGGCGCCATGTAAAACGGTTTCAGAGATTTATATTTTCATCCCTCTCCGCAATACTTTCATAATATCAATGAATACCTTTTAAAAGAATGTATAATTTATTTTTTCATTATTAAGATATTAGTGGAAAATTAGCAAAAGACGAACATGAAAACAATTCAAGATATTGACATATATATAATAACAATAAATTTAAGAAGATGAAACAAGGCGCTTGCATTTGGTATTGTGGCAAAGTGAATGCAATTATCATTTGCAATGGTGGCTACCACTAGCCGGTTCAACCACAAACAGCAATAATCCATGGATCTAGGCCAGTTCACCATTTCCCGTTAACTAGTTTGTTTATTCCCTAGGGGAAAGGGCAATGACGAATCAGCCACCAGGGGTTCCATCAGTATTCTACGTGAAAGTGTGAGGGTGTATGTTCGCTATTGTATTATATTACCAAATAATTACTATTGTTTATTATAATATTGGTGTGGTTCCAGATAAACAACTTTCTTGTCACAACAGTTGTACCAACTGTTAGATAAGGATTTAAACTATCGATAATAGTACATACATCGATGTTCAATTATCGAGATAATTAGGAGATTCAAAATAATGTCTCCACTATTAATTTAAAATGAAAGCCAAGTATGTGTATTAAAATTGGGAATTGTATTTTATTCTCAATTCCTTTATCGGCAGACATAATTAATTATTTTATAAAATAATTAATTTAATGTGAAATCGTATTGTTAATACAGTGGTAGTTTACACTGTTAAAAACAATTAACAGTAAATACATATTCATGTGTAAACAAAATGATTGTTCGAAGAAACAGCTTTTCATCTCTCCACCACCTTAGCTATTCCTAAGTAACAAACGTTTCTTACTACGACCCTATCAGTTGCAAACATTTTTTAACAAACAACAACCAAAAATTTCGGATTACTTCACAAGTGAAAAACATTTTCAAAAACACAGTTATTAATTAATTTCAGAATAAAAATTAAATTGATTAGTTATTCATGAAGTGACTTTTTTCTCTTTTCCCCATTGGGTAATCAGAATTTTTCGCTAATACGGAACCCCTTAGTTGTATTTAGTTAGGATAATCGATAGTTCACTATAATTAAATAAATGAGAGTATTAAACTCTCCAAATAATTGAAAGTATTTAAGAAATATTACATTTCATCTTGATTAAGTCCATTTGTAATCAAAATCTAGAAACTTCCTATTCTCTTATCAAAGTATATTTATTTAAAATTAATATTTCTTCCTCTAAATATTTTCTACTTTTTATTTTGTACCCTCTCGTAACGTTTCCTCTTAAAAAACACTTAGTCATTCTTGTAACGGTTTTTTTTTAATTCGGAGTTTATCTTTGTCCGTTATTGGCGCAGTATACCATTAGGCGTTTGATTTCCAACCTAACAGGTTCGTTTTATTTTTTTATTTTACCACCCCTTCTTTTCTACACTTTTATCCATTTTCGTTACCCACGTTATTAGTTATGTTCACTATATTATTATTGTTGTTTTAAAAAAAAATATTTTTTTTTGTTATCTTCTATTCATTTCTTTTGTTAACCTTTACTTATATTTTGCATCTTTATCAATTATTATGGTTACATATATTTTCTTTCACTCAATTTTCTTTTTCTTTCCATTTTTAAATTATTAATAACTAATATGTTCATACTTCTTTGCATTATATAACTTCATTTTTATTTTATTTCCTTAATCATGTTATTTTACCCACTTTTTCAATTACCTATGTATACATTTTATTTCCCACTTCTCTCATCACTTCATTTTATTAATTCTATTCTGTAAAATTATTCAATTTATATTATTCTGTTTATATTTTATTTTTTATTTTCTATACTTATTGTGGATGTTATCTTTTTAGCCCTGAAGAAGGCTAGAAACTCTAGCCGAAACGTTGGCACAATTAAATAGGTTACACCAACTTATTTGTGTTTCAATTTGACCGCACCCCCAACCATCTTCTCCTTGTATATTTATTTAAAGTGTTAAACTCCAAGACCTTGTGAAAAATTTTGTTTTTATGAAAAATTTATTTTGGTTTTTTTATGTCTTGATCTCATAGCAGACAATGATAATACAGTCGATTCCAAAGTTTTAAAGTCTTTAAGACTCGCCTCATCCCATTCCATAAGCCATAATGCATCCATTTTCGTCAACATTTAATAATAATATTCCGATTTTAAATATATTTGTTTCGTTTTTCTAAGTTGATCAATATATTTTTTTTAATTCATGAACAAAATCTTATTGCATGGAGCCCACTTAATAATGAGTCATATTTAATAAAACAATTTAAAATAAGAGAGAAATGTAATGGTTTTGCACAGCAGTTTATTTCTAGATATTCAGTCAAGCTTAATGTTATTTGCGCAGAGTTTAGTCGTTTTCGAACATTTTTCATGCGGATTTTTCCGCAACGCGGGAAGTGACTCAACCGCGTTCCAAGATCTCTTGGTCTGTTCTATTTTAAGTACTTCCACATCAAAATCCTTTATATTTATTTTTTATACTTTGGGAAATATTATATTTTTTCCAGGGAACTTACTAATTATCAATTATTAGTAATTAAAAAACAAATAGTTTTTATATAATTTTCTTTGGATCGCTTCATATAAACACTATTATATTGTACCAAACAACAGTTGACTGATCAATGGTATAAAATGAATTTTCAGTACTTCACTTTGTTTTCAATATCACAAATGCGTATGTTGATCAAAATAAAACATTATTCCCCATATATTATTTATTCCCCAAAAAGTTTTATGATGTAACCAGAGGATTACCATAGTTTTTTGTCCATTGTTCTGTACACTGTAAAGATCTCGAAACGTTGGAGTAGTGAGAGGTATGTTTATTTTTCAGGAAGAGTTTATTTTTCACAAACAATTAATGACGAATCATCACTTCTTTATTTGTTTTATTGGATTGTTTTTACCAACATACCAAAGTGATTGTGAAAGAAATTTATTTGGCAAGATTTGAAGCAGACATAATAACACACCACATTAAAAAATATACAGTTAATAGCAGTTTACACCCTGTAAATGCCTCAGCCTCCTCAAGCGGTTTTTATCATTTAGCAGTTAATTAAAGCCACCTTTAAGAGAATGCTCTAAAAAAACTTTCTTTGACAAAAAAAAGTAATGAAGTCATGAATGAGGCATGTGGCGCTCCCTATTCCGGTGAAATGAAATACACAGCCTCTGTGAGCATTAGGTCCCTTCCGGTAAGGGACGACAAAGACCGTTTATACAAGAGGAACAATACACGTTACCGTAATATGTAACAAAAATTACACCTCTCATTGTATGAACACATTAAACAACTGGAATAAATTATATGCAAATAAATTCATATATAATATGCTAATAACGCCGCACATGATAATTAATCTGAGCATTATAGATAATAAAAACGATGTTAAGGAATAATTCTCAAGAACGTAGAAGTTAAATTTAAAAAAAAAAATGTGAAAGATAAATAACGAAAGTTTTTAGTTCAATGGGAGAAAAATTGATTAAATCATCAAGGCCTGGATTTTGATGCAATGCATATCTTGTTAAAGTGCTTTCAACCGCTGATACGAAATCTATATGAATCACTGTACCCAGATTATCAATTATCCAAGTTTTATTTTGGATGTTTAATGATAAATGCATATTTGGATTATTTCAGTTGAATAAAATATTTAAAAAAATACAACAATGAAGGCAATCGAAAGTTCATATTCAATCAATTAGTATACAACAATATATAAAATGTTACCTTCAATAATTCGAAAATTAAATATGATTTTTTTCATTTCCAGAATTCCATTTCTTTTTGTTAGTTCTAATGTTTTATATTTTTAAATGGCAACGGTAAGTACGTCATTTAGTTTAAAGTTGAAATATTGGATTGACCTGTTCAGAGATGAAACCATTTTTACAACTGATGGAAAAATCGTTATATGCAACTATTATTCAAAACATATCACATGCGAAAGAAAATCAAATATCGGTAAACATGTCAATACAGTTTCTCTTGATGTTATACATGTAGCTTGATCAGGGATAGTTTTTAGATATTACCATACATTTTCTAGCCTTTGAAACAACCTCTCACTAATTTAAACGCAGTATAATTTCAGTATGCTGTACTGAGGTCATTCCAAACCAAACAGCGCTGAGAAGACATTGCAAGAAAAAAAATTCTATTTGCCGGCTAAGAGGAATAAAATAACTTTAAGAACGCATATTGATAAATAATATGATTTTAATTGAGTTGTTTAACGAAATCGGCTTCTCATATTTCGTTTTCTAAAACCAACACAACAAATTAATAAATAATCATATGCCTATATTTCGTATTTAAGGAATATTGCATTAATGAATACATTTATTAATAATGGAGAAAGGATGTTTTGAAAGCCCCTATCGTGACCAAATATAAATTAATAGTGAATAAAAAACAATTACTTTGCCAACCTGAGATTATAAGGTTATACATGGCGTATTTTACACTGAACATTTAAAGCCACCGTCCTTGAAATATTTGAAATAGATGGAGATAAGGCACAGAATGTAGGAAAGGTATATGAAATAATAATAATACATTATTACTAACACAAACTTCAATGATCCACTTTTACTCTCAACTTTTTAATTAAAAAACTTCTAACGTTTCAGCCATAAAACCATTCTCAAGAAGACAATCTTAATCATTGATGGGAGGAAGATAATCCGGGTGGCAGTCAATAAAGGTATCAAAATAGTAACAAAAAACTATTTTTTGAGAACCAACGTTTCGCCCCACTTTGCAAGGCTGATAAGACTAACGTTCTGCTACCAACTGAGACAAGCCAATTTCTCAGTTCATTCTTCTCAGGTCATTTTTATAGGCCTTGCAAAGTGAGGCGAAACGTTTATTAACAATAAATACTTTTTTGTTACTATTTTGAAACATTTATTGATCGCCTCTCCCTCCCCTCCCGGACTATCTTCCTCCAATCTACATCATACGATCAACTATCTTCTTCCAACTTAATCATTGATGTTATAATTCATTTAATTGTCTTTTTTGCAGGCCCGTGTCTTATACAAACTACACTATTCTATAAAAAATCTTTTGTATTAAAATTAAGTGGTTTATATAAGACATAGGCAATTAGCTTGAGAAAAAGACAATTTAATGAATTATGACATCAATGATTAAGTTTTTCTCAATGAGAATGACGTAAGGGCCGAATCGTTGGAAATTTTTTAAATAAAAAGTTGACAGTAAAAGTGGATCATTGAAGTTTATGTTAGTAATAATATAAACCACTCTCAAACAATCAATATATCAAATAAATAATCGAATGACACATTGTTAATTAATAGACTCACTTTCATTAATACCCATCTTAGTTTGTTTTTTCCAACTAAACCGAAGTAATTTCATGAAAAAAATCTATTTTTTGACAAAAGTTCAAAATAATTGAAACAATTTAAAGGAAGCATATTTCAATTAGGAGATCCAGTGAAAGAAAAAATGGAAAATTTTTTTATTAAGATCTCAGGGCTATCAATTCTAAAACACGTTAATATAATATTAAATGGGAATGACTCCATCGTCTTAAGCAACGTTGAACAAAATCCTATAACTTAAAGTAAGTGCTTACAAATTTGCACTTTTCAGTTGACAATGTGCTTAGCTCCAGTTTCAACAGTTTTCGGAAAACAATTTCTAACATTTTTCTGTCTAAAAGAATGCCAGAAATATAACAAATATATCAGTTTGATAAATTTACATTCTGCATTACTGAATTTACTAATGCATTTTCCATTACCTTCTACAGCTTTCTATGTAAAATATAATTTTTTTCTAAAATATTTGAATTTCCATATTCCATATTTAATAGGTCTATTTTACTAATCTCATTTCCAGAAATGTGTTTTTAACCTGGTACAAACAACAGTAAGTGAAAGTTTTGAGATTTTTTTAACACCACAGCAGTTTTTTTTTTTTAAATCAACATAATTTTTTTTTAAATAACTAAATCAATTAAGTATGCTATTATACATTTATTCTAAATTTTTTTATTTTTTTCTAAATTGAATCTTAACCTTATGAACGAATAATCAATGAAAACAAAAGGTCTTTCATAGGATCGATTTGGGGAAATAAATATTACATCATACAAGGACGACCCTTAGCCGCTAGACTCGAATACAAAGGGCATCCTCCTTCGTTAGGGCTTTGTGAACACAACCCCAATCCAGGGCATCACACAGTAGGGGCATATTCACGGCTTGGCCTGCAAGTAGGCTGTCAACATAACCATTCTTCTAAACTAAGTGTTGATATAAATCGCGCATATCTAAGGAGCTTAGGATTATAAAGTATGATGAACACAGGAACATAAAAACTTCTTGTTTATAACTAATATTCTCCTCGATAATCCAATGTTTAGGTTCTGAACGATTTACATGACGATAATTAGGCCTGCTTGAGCTTAGGGCCTCCACTAAAACTTTCTAAAATTCTCCAGGCATCCAATTCTTACAATCCAATGTCCTCAATATCCTTACTTTATCACAAATAAAATCATCCATAAAAACCTGAATGTTCCATATGTACTCATTGGCGTAGACAGGATTCCACCAAGAGGGGAGCAGGCTACAGCCCCATTGCACACGCACACGTACATACATAATAATAGATAATCCATTCTGAAACGTCGAGTATAAGAAATATATGTAATTTCGCATTCTAAGAAATACTCCACAATTTTATTTTTACTTCATAAAATTCAATCATTACTTTTTAAATTTGTATTACCTATAGTCACAATAAATTATTAAAAATAAAACGAGTGAATTCAACATTAACAATAAGGTTTAACAAATGGCTCGCACAATGAAAATATAAAGCTGTTTTGCACTTTTCATCACTGATGATTTTTTTTACGCTACCATCTTTCCCCGCCATTACCGTCCTAATTATAGCATGTTTCCAGTAAGATCCATGAGACCATCTATGAAATAAGTTCACAATTTGCTTTTTTTTTCTCTTGCGTCCCAAAAATTTAAGGGGGGGCGCGGCTACCCCCTTGTCTCCGCCCATGTATGTAGCCGATCTAGCCCGAAATTAATACCAATTCTTCCCTTCTGAAAACCACTAGTTTCTAGCCCAGCTTTTGCTTTTATTTTATAAACGTCCGAGACATCCTGACAATCTTCGTAGATGTCTAATATATAAAAGTTATCGGAGTGCTACCAATCTTATGGTATCTTCTGTATCAATCATTCAGTTTTAAATTTCAATAAATAAAGACTCGATTAAAAAAAAAAAGTTTCTGAACATTTTTATCAACTAAAGTTTTAATTTAATTAGAAGTTCCAAAGACACCAAGTTAAGAACCCTAGTAAAAATGATACAATTTAATAAAATGACAGCTTGTTCATAATTGATGGTAACCACGAACCAGGAAACTACTGCCCTGATCTTAAAGTACTTCAAGATGAACTGAAGAGAATCAATCTCCTCTGACAAGGCCCCGACCTCAACAGAAAAGGATCCCTTGGGGGTATTTTATCTTTTGAGCGAGCGCAGTTGAATTCCATTAGAGAATTTTATCCCCCAAAAGAAGTTTAAATATTACATATTTCTTTCGCAAAATCAAAATGGAACATTAAGAGCATTATGGATAATTTTATTTGAGAAATAGTAAAAGATCATTAAAGATTTTACTAAGGATTTTGAATTGTAATGATTGGAATACGAGAGGAATTCGATGGTTTAGTGGAGTCCCGAAGCGCAACTCTGTAATTCCAAATAGACCTTATTATAGTCATGTAAATGAGTCTTCTGTAATTAATTGGAAGTTTAGACCGTTTCTCCAGTAAGTGTGAAAATGGCCATAATCGACGATTACAGGTTATTTTCCTGTATTTCAGTCTTGTTGTCCTTTAAGTAAACGGGTTATTCAGATGTAGATCTAATTATTGAATATGTTTTACAGGTATCAGTGGACTATTATTCACGGATACAAGGAACGTATGAAGTTTACGACTAATAGTAAGCGCGATTCGATGGAATTCATTTTAATCCTCCAGTTATGACACCAATCTTCAAGGGTGATTTGGAGTTGCAGATTTTGGGATGCAATTCATGGGTTATTATTCGCTGTTAGCACACATGTGCCATCGTACATCCATACATTCGTGGCGAGGAGACTTTTAGGATGTTAGATATATAAACCGACAGGAGGATAACATCCAATTACAAGATACAAATATAGCTTCCAAACGCACCACAAAAATTCTATTGAATATAAATCATTACTTGGTGTGCATGTGATGTATGATACAGATGTGTCATATATAAATACTGTTACACGATATTTAGAATAAAAATTTACTGAATTAATATACTTATTAATAGAATGCATTCAATGGTTTTATATTTCAATTTTATATACTATAAATTATAAATATTATACAGTCCAAATAATATTTTATATTTTACACATGGAAAGCAATGAAGATGCTCAATTTAAAATTATTATTAAAAATACTTGTATTGAAAACGAAATTATGAAATATGAATTTTAAATTATTTGTTGAAACTAAAATGTTAAATAGCAACTAAGATTAAAATATTTTTTTATTATTAAAAGTTTTAAATGAATTTGTCACTGAAGAAAAGGAATCCTGATATAAACGACTACATTTTCATCATATAAAGAAAAACTTTAAATATTTCCTTGAAGTATTAATTACTTAATTAGTTTATAAAATGTTTCATATAAAAATTAAATTTTTTCTTCTCCCGTTTTCCAGCCTTTTCAAACGTTCCCTTTCTCTTTTATGGTAAAAGAGTAGTAAACGAGCTCAATGGACGTAAAATCAAAGAAATGTTAATTAAGAACCCCTCGTTTATTTAATGGTTGTCACCCTTTATAAAGCGGGATAGGTACACCGTTATATCAATTTTTGCTTTATCATTTCCAATTAAATCTTTGTAATCGACTGGGAGAAACATGTAATCTCTCTATGGAGAGAGAGATATTTGTTTTAAGATACGTAGAATCAAAAAATCGAATTAATAATCCTGAAAAAAACTAATTAATAAAGTTATTTGTCTTTTTGTTTCTTCACTTTTGTAGGAATTTATAATATTTTTAATCCCTTTTCATAACAAATTCCCTTTCATAACGAATTCAAAAGCTAGTTAGACCTGGAGGTACCTTTTAAACTGCTAATTTTGAAAAAAAAAAAAAAGTAGTACGATTTAGCACTTTAAAAGACATAAAATAAGACTATTGAAATTGATCTACAACTTATCGCATAAAAAAAAAAAAAAAAGGAAATACTAAAAAAATATTAATTAATTTCGGTACATTTAATTATTGTACTCTAATTATTCCATGAGCTGTTATGGGGAAATTGATAATGACATTTGTTAGTGCATATCTACAATACAAATTAAACACAAAAACTTGAATTATTCGACATTCATCCTAGGCAACGTATCAAAAATATGAAATCCTTATTTTTTGTTTTAACCCTTCCATAATTATTGCGACGATTTAAATGGACTAATATGACAACTTTTAATAATTTTCATAATCTCTAAATTCCGACAAAATACTGATACACACTTTGGCCTGCTTTTACTACCTAGTAAAATTAGCAACAATAATCATTGATGTTCGGTAGTATAGGTTAGAACTCCACAGACTGAAAAGCGATCGTTGTTTTCATTACCTATTAGAGACAGTTACATTTTAGAAGAAAAATATAGGACACCTGTGGAAGACCAGAGTACAAATCCATTATAACCTTTGGTACAGCTTCTAAATACAGTATAAGGACTTAAGCAGGTGAAACGATGCCTATCTTAAAACTAAAAGTCTTGAAAAATCAATAATTTAAACCTTTTTTTCAATAAGTTGAAGTGAAGAAATCTTCCATTGATATTTTGGTATTATTTAGAGAAAAAAATTCATAATGTCTGTATACAAAACGATTCGGGACCATCGCCCCATCATCAGGTATACTGCAATTCCCAACATAATTTAAGAAATGCAAATACCATAACAATAATTCAAAAATTAAATACTAATAATTAGTTAGTGTACTATTAATTGTTTGTAACTTTAATTTCAAACATGATATAATAGCTATTCTCCTTATTAGTCCACATTTAAATTACAATAACATTAATTCTTGTCATTCTTGTGAAAAAAAAAACGTTTTTAAAATAAGAAGAATTTTTTAAACTTCAATGTTACATTCTTTCTAAGGTTAATCTAATAATACTGACAACTGATAGACTATCTCCATGCTTATATTTACTATCACTATTTGTTAAAAGATGAAATTTCAGAGGTTAAGCTTATGACATATGTAACATTTAAATTATTTGTATATTTTGATCGTATTAAAATTGACCAAACGCTCTGTTTTTTGTTGTCCTTATAGCCTCTACTGTTCTCTTCTTTTTTTTTGTGTATGATCACAGTTTATAATAATTGTGAATTTTTAAAATTAAAACGATGTTTTAATTTTATGTCAGTGCTGTAGCATTTATATTTTTAAAATTTTTACAATTACCAATATGTAACATAATGGTGGTCTTCAATTTTTTGGTTGTTTCTTTAATATTTTAATTTGGGAATGAAGTAATGTCGTAAGTCTAACTAATCAACTAAAGATAAATTTCATCTTTTAACAAATAGAAGTGATAACATATAAGTAGTTTTAAAATTATCAGATAAACCTTAAAAAGAACGTAACAATGATCTTCAAGAACATTCATTAAATAAGTTAAGAGTATTATAACAAGGTTGGCAACAATAGATATTATTGTATTTTAATTGTGAACTAATAAGGAAAATAGTTATTATATCAAATATGATATTATATTTTTTATAAATTGAATAATATAGTTACCTAAATTTCTGTCATACAATTAAAATAAACGGAACATTCACTCCTCAATAAAGCACTAAAATATTTTTTACGTTATCAATCCCATGTTTCAACTAAGCGACTTAATGGTTCTTATATATAAGATTTTTATAATTAAATAGTTTCTTGTTTAGTTATTTAAAACCTTGGACGTTGGTATGTGCCAACTCTGTGGCCTTGATATATGTAACAGATATATTAATGTAGTCATTTCAATGCAATGAATATGGCTACAAGTAATTTAATTCAATATATCCAAATAATATATTTAATTTAACTAATCATAAATTCAAAAAATATATCTTCATAAAATATATTATTTAAATTTATTTTAATAAAACAAAAAAAACATTTGAAAAATAAAATTTGGTTTAATATTTTATAAAATAAATGTTGCTATAGGTTTCACTCTTGAAGAACCGAAATCAATACAGGCTGATGATGTGTAATTAAATGGAATGTTGAAAATTTATATGATAAAAAAAAACTGATTAAAACAAACAGATACAGACGCTAACTCAATTAATCTAATTATTAATTTATAAATTGCAACGGATACTGTCTAAATAAAAAAAGGGCTTCAATTTATTAAATTAATGTGTTTACCTTTTCCTTGTAATGAGGAAAATTAACTGAGAATTCAAATTTTTAATTTTATTAGTTCCATGGAAATGTTATTCTAACATTAATTTTAACTGTACACTAGATTTTTTTATTACATCCTTATAATAAGGTTTTCCGGATAGTAAGATTATTACTTGGAAGGTCGATATAAACTTTTTAATTGATGCTCCTTTTAATAGGACTGATTTTATGTTCAACCTTTAAAACAGAAATATCTTGTTAATATTTTTATTTATTTTAAAATTGTTTGCCACAAGTTCGAAATAACTCATAAGGAATTTCACCTTTTTAAGGAAAAAGAATTAATGAAATGATAGTCATAAAAAGCACTAAAATTTTAGTCTGAAAACATCTCAACTACTCCAATTTTATGTTTTGAATTTAACATATGTAAACCCACTACCTTTCGGCAATTTCGAATCACCTTAATTTTTTGATGAAATTCAGTGCGTTTTAGAACTAAATAAAATGTTTTAAATCAGATTTTTGACTGAAACATTAAAACTACGATCATTATTTTCGATTGGGAATCACGTGTTAATCAGATATTCTAATTCCAAAGATTTTATAAGAAATACCATGAAAAATTAACGGTAACATTAAAATTTATTTTGGTTCTCCAACCACTGTTTATTTCTGTTCTGTACTGTGTTTTCTAAACCATTTAAAAATCACAAAAATTGATTATATAGCATTCGGTGAACACTTTTTTTTTTTAATTTTGGTTACTAAATGACTTTGTTTCTAATATCTAATGTCCAAAAATATCACCTTATATAAACGGTTTTACAGTTATTTTTTATTTTTCCAAAACGACTGTAGAATTTTGATCTTACTTATTACATTAATGTACGAGTACAAGGTCTTTTTAATAGGCTAGGTCTTATCTTACTGAAATACTGACAGGGCTTAAATATCAAATTTTCAAAATCGTGTCTTTTATAATTGGTACTTCTAATTACGTTTATTCGAAATAATTAGCTCTCTCTCTCTCATTGTTAGTTGTAATATGAGTAAAAAATAAATAAACGTAAACTACAAGAGATTTGGGAAGGCAACGCCCCTCATATAATCGTAGGAGGATTACCTTAGGAGGTGTCATAAAACACAAAAAGAAATGCTTTATACGTTTAATAGTTCTCGAAAAATACTTTATCAAAAAGCAACATTTCCTAAAAACTGTACTGAAAAATCATTAGTTAGGGAATTGACTTTGGGAAATCTATATCTCAGGAACCATTAGACGTACTGATGTCTTGATATTGATAAGCACTATGACTAAAGCTAGTTTAATGTGCTATAAAGTAGTTTAGACATTTATATTCGTAAAACTGATAGTTTTCATGTGTTCATCATTCATATGAATATAATTTTTCATATGAAATTATGTCCGAACTGGTAATAAATTTATTTTATCAAATATTAAAAGAACTGCTATTCCTAGCCAAAACAAATTCAGAAGACGTTGATTTCTAGTTGTTCTGACAAAACCTTTGGTTTATAAAAACTATAAATCAAGAATAAATAGACGTAAAGATGTCTACTAGCACTCAAATTAAAGCTAATTTAATGTATTTATAAAGTAGTTTATAATGTTTATCTTCGTTGGGGTAATAGTTTTCATTTGTCCATCATTTATACATATATATTTATATATATGAATTTTGCATATGAAATTATGACCGAACAACAAGAAATAAATTTATTTTATTAAATATTAGGAAAACTACTATTCCTACGAAGATAAATGCTATTAACTACTTTATAGTACATTAAACTAGCTTTAATTTGAGTGCTGGCGAACACCTTTACGTCTAATAGTCCCTGAGATATAGTTTCCCTGAGACAAATTTACAAACCACTGTTTTTTTGGTCATTTTGTTATAAAATAAACATTATCTCGGGAACTATTGAACATAAAAAGCTTTATTAGGACAAATTTTAGAAAATTGACTCTACTTCAAATGATGTTTTGTTAGTGAGGTGTAGATAGTTGACCGTAGATTAATGCTTGAAGAAGTTTGTCGGTGGGTGCGGTCAGCAAAGAACAACATAAATAAACAAAACCATATTTATTTATTTTATGCCTCTAAATAAATAAATATGGTTTTGTTTATTTATGTTGTTCTTTGCTGACCCCACCCCCCGACAAACTTCTTCAAGATGTTTTGTTGGGTTTTCAAGTATTGTAGGTAGTTTTAAAGATATGAAACTCTTTTTTTTTTGAAAATTTTTTGTTTTAACGTCTTGAAACAGTACTATTTTTATTCTCCTTAGCTATACTTGGCAGACTCATCGATTACGATCAGTAATTATGCATAGTTTTCATTAAAGTGACCAAAAATTGGGCTGAAATAATGGACTTTTTTTTCCGCCGAGCTCTTGTACTATTATGAACAATGAAACAAGATATTTCACCGTTATCTGTAGACATGACGTGGGCATTTTTCTAATATGAAGTCTTTCTGTTATATTGATACCATTATCAAATGTTTATTGAAATTTTTGACCTTTTAATAAAATATATTCATTCTGAGTCTGATAAATCCAAGAATGTCTTATTTTTTGGTTGAACGATTACCAGTGTTCGCTCACTAAGTTTGAAATGTAAATTTTAGAACTGGGAATTATAATTTGTTTTTCACTAACGAAATGAAGCTTGGAGTGGGGATAAAGTGCCCCTCCTTTCACCTTGGTAACACCCATGATTCCCCATGTCCACTTAACAATATTGTACAGCTGCAATTAGTATGTTCCTAACGATAGTTTAAACAAGAAGCTCTACTAACCGCTAAATCCTGATAGAAATACCCTGGATGTGAGAGGCAGTGGGCTAACTGAAACACAGCACAGCACAGAACACACTGCCGTTGGATAGGTGCTGTACTTCCTGCCTCTGGATAGGAAGCCCACCGAACCGTAACAGCCGCACCTGCCCCAGCCATAGCGCGTGTCATTCGCAATGCTCTATTGTATTACATGCTCTACTATAATAATTATTTATTCATACAGTTATTCATTAACTACATTAAACTCAGACTATTCACACATTGTAATGCTGCACAAAACATTTTTACAATATAAGGTCTCGAGGCCATCTTCTTTTCAGACGCCTCGGACGATTGTCCGGAATAAAAGAGGAAGTAAGATGAAACCTATATATAAAAAAAAAACAAAAAAAAAATACACTGTACCGCTATAACCCACAAAGGGCAGTGGAAGATTACTTTGTAAGGAAGTGCTGATTTTGAAAAACGTTTGCGTAGGGAGGTGATTTATTCATGACCATGCTTAACTACCAAATTTTTTTCCCCAATTAAGGTTACCACCTTTAACGTTCAACGTTTGCCCCAGGAAGACTCCCGAGCCACTGGGTTGACTCGCAGCTTAAGTTACAGAATTTCTTTCACTAGTTATAGTTAATATATATGTGATGATTGAAGTTCTCTCTAAAATGAGTATGACTTTATCCTCTTCTCATCCCCACTGCTTGGTACTGCTATGAGTTTTCTCACTCATACTTTACTTTATTTTAATACATAAAATATAATTATCTGACTTTGAACTCAGTTTTTCTATTGTTTCACTTTTTACGACTTTGTTTTGTTCAGTTTCAGGTTAGCTAGCAGGCTAGCCCTTAGATGGCGGCAACTTGATGTAATAATAATGTCGTTTGAGTTTCCTCCCTAAACAATGACCACGAACACAACTAATCCAATTATAATTAAATCACCCTGTAACTTTATAAAATGTAATAGATAATAATAATTTATAGCATAAAGATGTTACACAGAATAAAGAGATACCATGTTGGTTCAAAGACAGATATACATATTCTGAATGTAAAATAGCCTCTTTGGTTGCTTGTGATATATTTCTAATATATTGTGGAGCTGAGGTAACAGGATATGCCAATAATACCGCCCAGTGTCATGGCCGCGATGAAATCAACTGTTTGCCGCTGAAGAGAAGAATCAGGGGTATATTTTCCCTCCTAACAGTGGCCCATAAATAACAGGCCATTCCTTCACAGCATGAGGCCATCGCTCAGGCTCCTGGGCTAAGATATACGTTCCTGTTTTCTTTCATTTCTGCCACAATATCTTCTTCCTGTCATTGCGGCTAGTCTCCATCACAATACACCCTGTCCAGTTCGCAAATGGAAAATATTGCCTTCTTAAAATCCAAGAAGTTTAGTTAACAACGTAACAGTTCCATTCATTGATATTATTACGATCAGAAATAAACTACACGCTGATTGATCATTATCTTGAAGTCTGCCTATAATATTACTAAAAAAAAAAATAAGAAAATATGTACCTAATCTCCAAGTGAAACGTGGTTACCTAGTACTACAACCAACGCTCTAAACCAGGAATAGGCAACCTATGACATGCTGTGGGCCAAACTATAATGTGCAAATACATTCATGGGCCGCGTTTCATAGTAGTGTTCATAATTTTTAACGATAGATATCAGACATCAAATAATACGACATTTTTATTATAATAAAATTTATTAAAATGAAATGAAAATAATAGGTACAACAATATAATTAAATCGTGAAATTTGGAATTATTACAAACTACATAAGTTAAATAGCGACACCGAAATCAATGAGTCACCTGAGCTTTAATTCGAGAAACTAGTCCATCGATTTTTTATTAATTCCACTGATACAAAGACGTAAAGGATTTTCCAAATTATCGTCAGTCAACCTTGTACGATGGTTTGATTTATTAACTTGTATCATTGAAAAGGACTGTTCGCATTTATAAGTACTGCCAAACGCACAAATCAACCTTCTTGCGAATTTTCTAAGCAGCAGAAAATGCTGTTCTTCGAGTTTTTTTTTTTATAAATTGCTCTTTTTTTGAAATTTTTTGAAACTCCACGTCTCCAAATTTAGATTTTAGGAAAAATTTTCTTTTTAATCTCGATCAACTCTATTTGAAAGTGTATTAGAGCATTTTGTACATTACTTTTCGTTGGAGTAGCAAATAAATTGAAACAGTCTTCCATGTTTTTGAAATCGCTAAATCTGTTCGAAAATAACTCCGACAGTAACTTGAGGTCTTCAGCATATTGAGCATAAGTAATATTTGCATACGCAGAGAGCGTAGTGAAATGGTAACTGTGGTAACAGCATCTGTGCCTCCCACAAGCGAATTTTGTGCTGAAACTATTGAAGTTTCAAATTTAAATCGTTCAAATAGCCTGTAAGGGCAACCAGAAATGCTAAATCTCATATCCATTTTGGGTCACTGAATTCAGAGAGTGGTTTATCTTTTATTTGTATAAAATCTGCTATCTCATTTCTAAGCTCGTAAAACCGTTTCAGCATCTCCCCTTTTCTTAGCTATCTGACTTCACAATAATATGTTACGTCGTCATAGTCAGCTGATATTTCATCCGAAAACGCCTTCAACTGACGATGGTTAAGGTTAAGGCCATAAATTTATGGTTTTTACTACCAAATTCATAACGTTATGGAGTCGAATGGACTTAGAACTCACGTTCTGCTGGTGGATAATGCAATGAAGGACTATCAAATAATCTTTTTGTAAATTTAATTCAATTGCTCTTTCATTCAAAATTCCGATGAAACCTTTACGTAAGCCGACTATACCAGGTCAACAACAAGGTGCACCATCAGTGCATACACCAACTAATTTTGATCATAGCAAGCCAAACCTTATGAATACCTTTTAGTGGTTCCTTTAGGCGGCTGTGAAGCAAGAAATTCCTCGGTAATAGTGAACTCTTTATCAACATCTCGAATAACTGTTTCGGACAAATCCGTGCTCTCGTCTAATGCAATGAAAAATGATTCAAAACCAGCCATACGGTCAGTCAATATTGTTTTTATATCATTAGTCATCATTTTTATACGTCAGACAACAGTTCGTCTTGACAAACCAATTTTTCCAAATTCCTTTTTTTTTTTTCAGGATACAAAACACTGCAAACTTCTAGCATACACTCCTTGATAAGTTCTCCTTCGGCAAATGGTTTTAATGACTTTGCCAATTTTGAACTAACTATAAAAATAGCTTTCACAACATTATTATGTTGTGTCTTTGTTTATGAAACATTTGATGCTGTTTTTCCAAATTTGTGGTAAGCTTCTAGATTTTGTCTTTTCTTATTTGTCCTGGCAGTGAGCGCAGCATAGGTTGTTTAGTTGAGTGATGCCTCTTTATATTGAATTATTTCATTACTGAAATGGATTCATTACAAAGCAAACAAATTGGATTATCACTGTGCAAGATAAAAAAAATTTTCTTGAAACTGGCGACCCTCTGCATCTACTTTTCGTTTCTTTCCACCAGACATCATTTCCGTTTACTTTTCATTCGATAAACTTAATAACAAAATATAATTAGTAAGAATCAAGATGCACACAAAGTCAAAAAGCAAATTGACGGCACTTGCAGTTCGTTAGGATATCCCTTGTCGAAGTTATCATCTCAGTAGCTCAAATAGAACTGAATTAAAATTCGGGCCATCCACCAGCTTTTACAGGCAAAATGAAGGAATGGTCTAGAATCGTCTAGTGTAGAACAATTGACAAGCAATAATCTATTGTTGCGCCCCAAAGCCTTTGATGTTATCCTCCTCAGTCTTTGATGATCGCCGCCACGTGGCTTGCTCGCTAACTTGATTCTGTGAGTATTAGTAAGCAGTGTAATCATTTTTTTTAATTAGGTTTTTAAAAATGTCTGGCGGGCCGGATCAAATCATACAGCAGACCGGGGGTTGCCCACATATGGTCTAAACTAAAATAAAAAGTATATATACTTTTCTACCTTCACATTATCAAATCACCTCAGACATGGTGTTGCTCTTTGCTAGATTTAGGCTTTATATGTAGTCTTGTATATATTGAAATTTAAAATTTAGGAGGTATGAAAAAAGAGTCAATAAACCAGTCTTTAAATTCTCTTCATGCGTATCATTTCACACACCTTTCTATCTATTTTTAAAGCTTTTAATCCGGTGAATCATAAGTTATACAAACATGTATAAATGTATTTGTGGATTTTTTATATTTATTACCGATTCTGAAGGCTTTGAAGGAATAAAAAAAATGGTAAGGAAAATTCACTGACCTACTTGGCAAATTTGTTTTTTTTTTGGTTACTAATTTTTTTTTTTAAGTGTATTATTCTCAATTTTTCTTTTTTCTTATCCGTCCATATAACGCCGTTTTCTGGTTCTCCCAGAACACAAATATAAAATAATAAATGCGCACTTACGCCATTAGATACTTAGATATAGACGACCTAAAGCTGCCTATAAAATATCAAGACAGCGGAGAATACCTGTGACGTTAAAGAATGCCCAGTATCCAATATAGAGGAGATAGAAGGAATGGAACCGAAGCAGCTCCCAGGTTTATTGCTCAATTTCAGGGCCGCCTTTCAGCCTTTATTGCCGGTTCGATAATGGCGTCCGTCTAAACTTTTAACCTCAAAGAAGGGAATTCATTAATTCCCTGGTGAGGCAAGTTAGTAGGGGTCAGTAAGGGTGATTGTTGCCGGGCATTCAACAGGCCGGGACAAATTGGGCAGCCTCTGCTCCCAGGTCAACAGATGGCTATGTAGTAAAAGGAATAAAAATTATATGCATTTATTAGTGGATTTTAGGTGAAGGCATGTATGTAAATCAAATTATGACGGGCTGAAAATACTTCACAACTATTTTATTATTGTTTTGAAACGTTTCAGCCTAACAAGCCATCCTCAGGTACAATCAGTAAGGATTCATAATTGCTCCCCTGAAATACATGACAACCAAAATAGAAATAAAAATACAATATGTTAAGCAATACCTTAATTCTTATGTTTGTTGTCATGTATTTCAGTAGAATAATTATGAATCCTGTATCGGTACATGAGGATGGTTTGTAATGAAATAGTAGTGAAGTTTTATCAGTCCATCCTAACTTAATATAAATTACATTTTGAATAAAAAACATTATTTATTCTGATACAGTTGAGACAACCCTGTGGGCACGAGAGTTCTCGTGGGACACACCTAATCTTTATAAAATGGTGAACGTCGGTCTTAAGAGCACTAAACAGAAACCTCTGCAAGACTCGACGCGCACTTCACTCTGTAATGAAAATAAGTCTAAAGCCTGGGTATACCGAAACAATAACCGGAAGTCCAGGAGCGACTTTACCTGGACTATTCTTCCGTATAAGATTGTAATGGGCAAGTCGACTCGCTGCAAACCATTCCAAACATGAAATATCATGATTTCCAGGCAACCACCTTGCGAGAGATGGCCAACGTATACATTGAAGCATTATATACCCCGAGATAACCGTAATCAGGACAGTGAATATGACAACTTTGCGAGATGTGGAATTTATTTATTTTTTTGTGTTGTGTAAGAACAAAAGATTATTGATCGTACAAAATGAATTTAGGTGCATAAAAAAAATTATAAAAATGAAAAGTTGCTTCCATTAAAATGAGTAAAAAAATTTTTGTTAGGAAAATCAAGTCCATTGACAGGAGCAGATGTCTAATATTCTTCACCCTAGTATCACCAAAAAAATATCTACTGAAAACGGTGAATTCCGCATACATAGACTCCTCTTCTTGTTAAATTAAAAGTCTGAATGTCATGACTATAATAATATAGCGGTTAATAAAATAATAAAACTAATTATTCATAATGCACAACAATTTATAATTTCAAATAAAAAACTTATGTGTTCATAAATGTATATTATTTCGTCATACAGACAAATAAACAAATAATTAAAACAGATTAATAAAGAGTGATGAGTGAGAATCACAGAGCGTAAAGAACTACCCTCCCAGCACTTTGCACCATCTGGAATAATTGGCCTTCCCTCCTAACTGCTTGTTAAAAACAGCGATGACCAGTTTTAATCCGATTTTTTATTTTCCGTTTGAATAAAGTCATTCAATTTTTCAAAACGCCAACGAATTATTTAACAAATATTAAATTAAAATCATTCTCCAATTTTGGAGAAAATTTCATTTTCTTTTTTTAATATTTTAATAATTTTCATCATATGTATTATTTTTCCAAGCTAGTTTCTGATTCCATATTTCTACTCCATCATTCAGATCAATAGTTTTAAAAGAAAAAAAATTACAAAAATTACAAAGAATCTTTATACAATACAACATATTTTTCCCTAAAAATTACAAAAACACAACTAGAATCTGTTACAAGGTATTCCAAGGTTGAATATAATACGAAGAAATGACTCGAGAGGAGAATTTTTTGAAAATAAATAACAATGAAATTAAAATTAACTTTTTGTTATTATTTGAAAACATTGAGAAGTGAATTTAAAAAATAAAAGAACTACCAAAGCATACAGTCCCTCAAAAAAACCCTTTAAGATCCCTTTGGATCAATATCTGCTGTCATTCAATGGAATTTAACTGCCTTTAGCTCCGTCAGAGGGGATTATATTTTTAAATACGGACACCCCTCAAGATTCTGGATATTCACTACAATAAGGTTTAGAAGAAGAGGTTGCGAACAGTAGGCGACACTACCAGAACAAAAGAATTTTTTCTAGGAAAATCTTTGTAAAAAAAATATCTACAAAACCAAAATAATAAAAACCATTTCTTACCTCTTACTCTTACCATCCTTTCTCAATCTCGGGTGTTTTGTAAACTTATAATGATAACTAAATTGATATTTATTTAAATATCGACAATTTTTCATAAAAAAAAAAATATTATTAAAATAAAATAAATTGTATCCAATTAAGCCACATTACTCATTATCAATACTTTAAATGTCCAACGTTTAGGCCAGGGATGGCCAAAAAGTCGATGGCGAGGCCAATCTGGGTTGATCATCGCTCACTTGCAATGTCTTCGGTGGAATTCCGTGTAGAATGGACTTTGGGGAGATGGTGGAAGACAAAACTCAAGCAATAATTTCAGACTTATTTCATATGGAACAAAAGTTATTAATTACCTATATTCTTTTAATTCCCCTGGATGTGCGTTTGTGCCCCTTTAAATAATTATTTTCGTTTTTTTGTTATTGTATTGCTGTATTTCAGTACGATGTGTACTCAGTAAGCTATTGATAGATTAACAAAATGTCATATTATTCTTTCATGACAAATTTTCTTGGAAAAAAAAAGTGAAATATTGAAATCAAAATATCATCCATACTGTGCAGCTTTATAACAACTTTTTCATGTTCACGAACAAATAGTAAAACTTATACATTGCAGTTGATAAAAAAATTAAAATGCATTTTAAGTAAAACTCTATCTTCAAAAA
The DNA here is from genome assembly GCF_000696795.3 of Halyomorpha halys. NCBI lineage: Eukaryota > Metazoa > Arthropoda > Insecta > Hemiptera > Pentatomidae > Halyomorpha > Halyomorpha halys. Next base: position 136,412 of record NW_027110283.1, read on the forward strand.
GTGACAGAAAATCTTTTTAGGCAAACGCAAGTACGAAATGCTACAATCAAAAGTTGGGTCTGGAAATTTATTTTTTTCATGAGCCTATATCTCGAAAACTTAATAAGTGATTTAAAAAATAAAACATAATTTTAAACATTTATAATCCTTATCTACCCATACCTCGCTGGAGTGCACCTGATACTGTAACACAGTGTATAAACATAGTATGCATTTCACACCATTTCTTCCCCCATAGGCTACGCCTGTAACAAGTTTATCGCGACACACTTATAAGATAAAAAGCAGATCTTATAACAGAAAAGTTGGCCACCACTGGTTTCGGCCAACCTGGTCAAGCTCAAGAACAATCTTAACTATAAATTCACAGCCTCAGATCCAATTATTAGTAGGCTATTCCGCCGAAGTATATTGCTGATAAGTAAGTGATATCACTATTTAGAGTAATTGAAATTAAAAGTATTTATTTTTAAATGAAATAGTAACGTACATAGGTTAATTTGACAAATTATATTAGACCTGGGCAGAATAGCCAGGAAAAATTAATAGATGGGTGGTTGGCCGAAACATTCAAAGTATTAAGAAAAAGCGTTGAGACTTAATTGGATACAGTTTATTTTATTTAAATAATAAAACTAGTCTCGAAATAAGATTATACATAATTTTTTTTTTCCTAGAGAGATAATCCAGATTAAAAAAATTATTATGTATATACAATACATTGGTTATGAAGAAATTCAGGGGCAAATTTCGTACGACATATGTAGTATTCACTATAACCAATAAATGGATTATTATATGCACCCGATCGAGTTTTCATTTTCCAATGCTTTAAGTGTGTGAAAATACTTCCTGATGATTACTAATTTAATGGCAAAGTATAGATGAGTTCTGCCATTTCTAAAAATTTGATTATAAAATAGGACAATGAACTTAAACTCAAGATTGTGAATATCCTTCGATTTAATTCGAGAAATTATTTCGATTTTTCATTCTAAAGGATATGACAGAAACATGTAAAAGTCAGTAAAACATATATTTCCGACTCTGTGTATTGCAATAATAAAGAAAAACTGTTTTTTCGTTTTTCTCTGTAATAGAAATAAGGTTTCAGATTTCTAATAATTAAGACATATTTTCACGAAATTATTTATTTCCTAAGCTGAAAATAAATAATAAATACGACTAAAGTCATATTGTGTAATGTGAGTAGATTAATACGTGCTCATTTGCTGAGTTGATAGCAAATTACCGCTAGCTCATAGACTGTTTGATTTGAGGTAATTACCCTCCTCAGTTTGGATAGTGTTCAAAGCAAACATTTATCTGTCCCTAAGCAAGCTTATCCTCTTTAAGCCTACATAGCAAGTTATGATTTATTATTATTATTTTTTTCAATATACACATTAACTAATTAATAAGTTCATAATAACAAAAAAATCATTTTTAATAACTATACTTTTTAAGAAGAATAGTTTGACGAAAATTCACATTTGATTGATTTTTATTATTATTATTATTGGCGCGACAGACCATAGAGTTCCAAAGCCTCGCGCGATATATATAGGAAATACATCACACGTCTCATGACGAGGTTTTCATAGGGTGGGTTCGTCACTCCCACGCCTATTTTATTGATTACGTTACTTTAATTAGTGGATAGGTTGTTTACATTACTTTGCAAGTTATATAACTCATTATTCATTTCCTATGTTTTGATAAAGGATAATATTTTTTATTACTATGTGTGAAACTTAATTTGTATTAATTTATTATTATTCAAATTGATATTTCAACATTTTAATGATTTATATTTATATTTACTTACAAAATATTACAACTTAATGTAATTCATAAAAAGTCTAATAGAATTTAATAAAGTGAATGCGTAAAGAGATTAAAGTAAAATTGAAGAATAATACAATTTTAAAATAATGTTTAAAAAAAACAGATGAAAAGCCAACATATATTTAGATGTATTTAAATCCATTCCTTCATTCATTCTTGTTTAAGAATGTAAAAGTTTGTGAATTTAAATTTTTATTTTACCATTTTACTATCTTACCCATGGGTTATTGATTACATCAGGGTTTAATCGAAAACTATCGAGTGTGTGTAAAATGTATTATTAATGTGTTTAATCTAAAACTATCAACGTAAATAATGCGAATTATATATTTAATTTAGTACTTGAAATAGGTAAAGTTATTTCTCATGATGGTTGGCACATTTTTGAATTTAACAAATAAAATATTTATTGCAATTAATGGGTACTTGAACGTAATTTATTTACTAGTATTAGGACCCGTAAAGTGAAACAATAATTTTGAGAGATCAACCAGGTGAATGTATAACGAAATAAAATAAATAATTTTTTGTTTTGTATTATGCCGAAAACAAATCTGACCAAAATATGCATGATTAGCCATGAAGGTAAATTACTTACCTCAGCCGAAACGTTGGTTGGAACAAACAAATTTAAATGATTGTATTTTATTTCACCTCACTGATCCCAATCTCACATACAAAAATTGGAACGTACTACTATTATTCTGCTAAATTCGTGGCATTAATTTTACAAAAAACCTTAGATACTTTTTGAGAAAGTTACAAGGGTAAATTCGTTTTAAAAGTTTATACTTCCAGTTTAGGAAAAAATAAATAAACTAGAAGTGGATAGAAGAGAGAGAAACTGTACCGTCATTTAGAATGAATTCTTAAAGAGGAGAAGTAGGTGTTATTGTCTTTTCCTCTCTATCCCCTTTCCTTTCTTAACTACCTCCACTGGATTTCACCATCCTAAAACCTCTAATTCTTTGTTTAAATAAATAATTTTACTGCATTAACAATTAAATAAAACCTCTAATACTAATAAACATATTTGACCTACTTGTTTCTTAATACCATAAAAGTTTTAACAACATGAAAATCTTTAATCCATTAGGATTTTTACCCAATTAGTTTCGTATAACCTAATTTTTTCTTCACTGTTGTAAGATGAAGAAATATCTCTTCAGAATGAAAAATATAAAAATGAAAATATTAAAGGATAATTTAGTTTTATGATTGCTAAAGCTACTGAAATGTTATTACGACGCAGTAGTGCACCCTCACTTTACTATTAAATTTTTATTTTTATTTTATTTATTGTTATTTACAACTGCATACAATTATATACAGCAAATAAAATTGCTATAGGATATAATATAACATGATACAGGCATGTGGAGAATCTACCCATTGATAGAACTCCAACCTACTAAATATGAATATTATTTTACGCATACTACTGAAATTTATTTTTGCATAAAAGGATAACTTAAATTTCTTTTTTTAATTTCGCAACAATATGGTAGTTAATGTAGTTCCAAACTTTGTCCACTCATTTTAATTTCACTAAAACAAATAAATCAATGATCAAAAAAAAAAAATAGAGTTGGAAAAAGACAAAAAAAAAGGAGTCAGTAAGCAAAGTGTTTCTGAATATATTGTTAGCCCAGAGCAGAAGAGTCCAACCACTAGCGTAGTTTGGACGATTGGAAATATACTTTTAGTTGGGCGTAAGGTATAATGAAATATTTTTATGATGTATACATATTTAAAAAAAAAATATTGAATGATTTCTAAACCATTGCCAGTCCAAATACATAACATTTTTTTCTTGATTAATTTACAATAGCAATTAACAACTTTAACACTAAAACAAGAAACAACTATAACGATATATGTAAATTATACCAAATTCTCAATTTCTACTTTATTACCATAATCTTTGTATCTGATAAAATAAAAAATAAATAAATTTAGAAAGACAATCACTTAACGTCCTCAGTCCTTAGTAGGAGCTAATCAAAGGCTCAAAAAAATTTAATTGCTCATAATATCGGTATTAGTGACTGGGAAAAAG
>NW_027110283.1:140368-161050 GCF_000696795.3 Halyomorpha halys
ATATATATTTTAACGCAGTAAAAATTAATAAATGCTTCTAACGAAAACTAGGAATCACCTATAAACTAATAATAGTAAATAGAAACGAACTAAAACTAGTAATAGTATATAGTACGATTTTCTGGGAAGTCTTATAAAGCTTATTTGATAATCACAATCCCCCTGATTTTCTTTTCTAAAATGGCTATATCTTAATAACGCATGGAAATGGAATAATTTTTTGTCACGCAAAAAACCAACCCCCTCATCATTTTTGTTTTGGCATGATACCATTTTGACATAAACATTGTTTTTTTTATTTAAGCAATTATCTATTATGAGTTATATTCCTTATTGTTCTTGAGGAGCATCTAATTGCAAAAACTCTACTGTAAAGACACTACAAAAGTTGTCCGTACAAGTGCAAAAATTTGTAAACACTAGAAAATTAATCACAGCTAGCTGTAAAGAATACAAAATCATTATCGAATATAAATAATAGATTATATTTTTTTGAAAATCAGTTCGATGTAAGTATCATGTAAGATGCAAATTGTTAGTTCATTAAAGGTTTTATTCATTCCGAAATACTAATTAAGTATCTAAAAACTTAATGATTTTGCCTTCTAGTTGGAAAACGATAAGGAGAATCATGTTCGACACAAAATAATGGATAAAAAAGTAATAATGAAACTAGATTATAGACTATCTAGATTCGATTGTCAATCAGATTGAAAATGAATATTTACACCACCTGAGTCTCCATCTATCTTCAGTAAAAGATAAAGGCTTTCTTTGATAGAAGAGCTTCAACGTATGTTATTTAGAAGAGAGTTTAGCCGGAACATCATTATCACTTTTACATGGTCATTTTATAGTTATTTAGTACATTAATACTTTTAACTGCATATTATTGGATTGCTATGTCTATTATATTTAAAGATCTCCTGTTTGCTTATACTTTCTATATCTTTCAATAGTTGAGGATGACTTTGCTTATGAACAAAATAAAATAGACCAAGCAGTGCAAGTTTCCCAAACAGAGAATATAAGCCGACCCAAGCATGTATCGATTCTAGATAAATTTGTAATTTCTGCTTTCATACAACTGCATTTTATAGCTGTTTTTTGCGAAAAATAATAAAATAACTTTAACAGATAAATATGTTATAATTTAAAAACAGCTAGAAAGTATGAATCGCTATATCAGTGTTGTGTGTTGTGTTTATGTCTCAATGGCATCAGAGATGAAACCATCATGGCGGCTAACGTTTTCCTTCTATTAATATACAGATTAAAAATCTTAGTTTTTAATTAAAATTAAAATTTAATCCTCTATCTATTGTATATTAAAAACAACCTGTATGCTTGGGTTTATAGATTGACTAGCAATAAAATCAATGTTTGAAAGTAAAATAGAATATATTAGACTTACGTAAGGTGTTAATATTGACCAGATGAGACATACAAAAAATTCTTCATTAACTTGAGTATGTTAGCTAGTGAAGAGATGATTAAAAATATTCCACCTTTCTACGGTCATCTTGAACGGGAGAAATTAAATAATTGATCCCATTCCCAAAGTGGGTAGCAGCACTCATGAATTTTTATTCAATTTTGTGCTCTTTTATTTATGGACGAAACGTGTGAGAGACACAAATCGGATTAGTGAAACCAAAACTTTTTGGCATCGCGTGACTAATAATTGAATACATACTTACTATATATAAATCATCTTAGTTAATCGATATTACTTATGAGCTTATTTGAGTATAAGTATTTAAATGAACTATAATGTCTTTTTGTTTAATGTTTTTGAACTTTCTATTAATATCAGATAAAACAGCTATAGTCAATCATAAAATCATTCCTAAAACATCGCAGTTTAATTGTCCATGTGATAGTCATTCAAATGTTAAACCCCTCAAACATATTGTACCATAAGGCACTGTATTTTCACTTATCTCATACAACAGTGCAATTGTTGAAAAATATTAAAATCAATCAACATTGCATCCCACATCATCACATTTGAAGAATAATACAAGACTAAAAAGACGGTATAAGCTTCCAACTAATAACAAAAGACATGTATTTTTATATGAATATAATAAGGCCTATGTGGACTTTGAGAATTTGAGCTTTGGAGCTGCACTAAACCATCGAATTCCTCTCGTATTCAATACTTACAATCCAAAATCCTGCGTAAAATCATCAATGCTCCTTATTTTTTTCACTAACCTGACTGCTCGTTCATTGACTGATAATCCTCTTACAGAAGAAATGTTATAGGAGTTCTATTAATGGGTAGATTATCTACATGTCTGTATTGCATAACTAATGGCATCATATTTACTTAATGTATGTATTTTAATACAGTTCTAAGTATCAATAAATTTTTTAAAAAATTAACAGTTACATCATTTGGAGGTAACTTGGATGCATACACAGCATAAGTAAAGAACCATCTTACACCATGGACCCAGGGCCTCATGGTTCATAGGGCCCCACACTCTTGTAATCGATAAATTAAAATGAATCATTCTCATCAACTTTTACCCATCAATAACACATTTAAAAAAATAAGTAAAGTATTTTGTTTCTCCCGAGGTCTTCAAATAAGAAATTGTTTGTTTGTGTGATTCCATGACAAATACTGGTCCTAAAACTCCTACAAAATAATCGAGTTGCTTACACTTAAATATACGGGTTAGTACTGAGCTTTTAAAAATCGAACTTTAGTCACCTTTAAAAAGGATATAATATTGGATTCCCGATATCGTTAACTTGGTAGACAAAAACTTATACAATTTTAAGACCAATAAAGTTCTAAGGGAAAAAAAAACCTTGCCCCAAGCAACACAACTGGGAAAGGAGCTTTACGATCATTGTAGTTCCCCAGAGCTTCCAAGAACGGATTTTCTTTTTTCCGTTTTTCTTCCTTTTTTTTTAATGCGACCGAATCAATAAAGAAAGAAATAGAAATGTTCCTCTCATAGCCTTGATTTCCGTATCTAGTTTCAGAGGTAGATTAGATTCAGCTTAGTCAACTCTTAAAAGATAAGTACTATTCAACTTTTATCTACTTCCTTATACATAATTTAATTTTAAAATTTCACGATGCATCCTCAATCAATCAAAAAAATACTTTTTTTTTTGTACTCTAGAAAATATAAATTATTTCCGACGCTTAATAGACCAAGCAATCATTTTTAGATCGATAGTAAGTATAACCAATTTATGCCATAAATATATTCCATGTAAAGAGGGAATAAAGAAATAATATATACTACATCTAATGATATAAACTATAACCATATTTGGAGGCAATAACTGATTATTGCAATACATAAATTTAAAAATAGTACGGTACTCGCATCACACAACGTCTACTTTCAAGAACCCATTTCAAGTATAAATGAGAATATTTTTAATTTGTTCACATATTTCGGTGTACTGTAAAACAGGTGAACAATTTTTTTTTCATTTTTGAAAACCTAAAATGTACGGGTGTACGAAAATATATTACGAATTTATATCAATGACTTCTTCAGTAAATATGCGATAAATCGAAAATGCCTGATTTGTTGAATTCGTCTTTGCTACACAATAATGACTCCACAAAATCAGAGTTTCTGTTTTTAAAATTGGAACTTAAACCATTTTGTATTGAACAGCTAATTTCAGAATGTATATTTTTAAGGAACTGTTATAATTACATATTTCAGTCATACTCTTGCAAAAGTAATAATTTTGCAACAATGAATATAATTGCTTAATAATATAACACTTAAATGATTGGTATTGGGGAAATGAAAATATTTATTAAAAAAAAAATAATATGGTTTTGCTTCCCAACTTCATTGGATTACTAGTTTGAACAATGCTTAACTTAACAGACAATTATTATATACAATTATACCTTGAGTTGTACCAACTGCTGCGAACACCCGTATTGCCTAATAGGCAGGGTAGGGTGATAAATAAATAAATAAAAAAATAACAGACAATTATAGCAAGTAGGCTGGTCGATGTACGACATGTCACAATCTCACAAGAGGAGATCATAACACAAAAAAAAGGAATGAATGTATCATGCCTTTTTTCAATTCCAGACGCATTTTAAATATTGTTAGATTTAACTATATTAAAGTCTTCTCTTCCCGTTTTTAGCTAATATTTCAAAAGTGATATAGGACCGTCGCTCACCGGGGGTCTTAGCGGGGTGGGTCTGGCGAGGAAGGATTGTATTTCTTTGTGTTATGATCTCCATTGAGAGATTGTGACATGTCGTAGATCGACCAACCTACTCGCACCACACAAATAGAAGCATTTATCTGAAAACTGTTGAAATAGAGTTAGTCATTCCGTCAACTAAAAAGTTCATATAGTAAGTAAAAATAAAATTTACAATTAGAATAAAAAACATAGAAACGTTGCCTTAATACAAGCATACTATTGATAAAAGATGCTCGATCCAGTTTTAAAGAAAAATTCTAAATTACATTTGTTCTAAAATATTGTCTAATAAAGTCAACTTTTTTAACTTAACTTTTGTTAAGTAAGTAATGCATGGATGAAAAAAATTAAATTATTAAAATCGTTACATGAAAAACAATGCACCCTTCAAAAATATAAAAATTCCAAACTCAATCTTAAGAAATAATAAAAAACCTTTTGATGTATCTACAGGATTTTTACATATTTACTAATCCCGTAAGTCGCTACTCATCACAAAGTCAATAGATTGTATCACTAGGCTTATCACTCACATGTTACGTCATTTGACTGCATTACCTATATATTGAAGAATGTTATATTGAAAAAATTCTAATTCCATAAATTGGAAAACAGTTATAATTTGAATTTTAAAGTAACAAGTAATCCGATAGAAAATTGAAACATAAGATATATTTTTTATTGCTAAAAACTGCCTGTCTGAAGCAGGTTTTATGTTTCAACAATTACAGAACCCACAACGAGACTGTTACACATTTGTTGCGATCTGCACAATCACCAATTTAGAACCGGTACTGAACGAGGTATCATTCGAGCATGCTAAGAACATTAATTTTGAACTAGGTTTAGTTTAGGATACTTCTTTGGAAAAAATCTATATTGTAACATCTCACGTATGTTATAATGAATCTAAATTGAACAAGAGAGCTGGCGCGAGATGAGGACAAAATAATTCAGATCCGGGCTAAAGCCGTTTTTTAACAAACGGGATGAGAGAGAGAAAAAACTTTTTTTACTCTTTACACTCAGAATTCTATTTCCAGCAACAGGTAAGAAAGCACTGATTTATTTTTAAGTATTACCAAAGGACTGTAAACAAGATTAACCTTCTATTAACACAAAAGTTATAATTCTGAGAATGTTTTTTCGAGTAATATTTTAGCTCTGAAAATCTCAATTTACACACGTAAAAACAGAAATATATTTAACAATATGCAAAAGGCTCCGGGAAGTGCAAATAACCAATAAACATTTTATTTTAGTTTGATTTATATAACCTTCACTATAACTTATTTCTATTTCCTTAATTTCTTGTACTAAACTCTTTTATAACATTCTGCTTAAATAGTGGTACATTAGGCAAAAAAAAAAAAATATTTTCTGTTAAATTAGACGCATTCTAAAGATAAAATAGCATTTTTATATTTTCTACTGGAGTCTCTTAAAAACTGTCCCAAAACAAGTAGGTTTTTGTATTAAATTAACCTGGTAAAATCTATGGAGAAGTTTGCGGAAAAACTTAGGATGGAAAATAAATAGATCTAAAATTGTTAAAAGAATGTTTACATCTGAAGCAGGTATTTGAGAAAGTAACATGTCGACTGCTGACTACGAGATATCTAGTACTTAAAGTTGTTGCTTAAGAGGCGCCAACTAAAAGTCAGCTCTTAGTTTATTTTATTTTTTTTAATTTTCATATTTTCGCAGTTACAATGGAATTCATATACATTTTGAATTATGAAGGTCACATTAGGTCTCCTGATAAAGAACTCAAACTACCAGCTATCTCTTAGTCGGTAGTCAAAGTTTTAAGAAAATGAAAGAAAGAATGTTAAAATAAAAGAATGCTGTGAAACGCAACAACGTTACACAATGGAACGAATAATTTATAAAAGGAACCATTTAATACATATAGGATATTAATAAATATTATAAAATTAGATTACTTGAAAGCAATAATATTTACATTAATACATATCAGATAATATTTAATGCATAACTTATTGTAGATTAATAATACCAATTCAATAATAAGTTCTTCCAATAATTCCAAAATGCCTTCACGTTTAGTTACATGGAAACAGAACGCAGCTATAGAGACCGTTGATGTCCGAACGTATTTAACCACAAACTTAGCATTCTCGTGTCTAAAGCGGTGCCGGTTCGAACTCGGCCTAGACAGGTTGACTTTTACTTTGTGGCGGACCATCGGAATAAATGTTGACTTTCCCACTCTGGCTAGAATAGGTTGGTAACTTGTAGGATAACCAGTTTTTCTCAACCCACTTTGGGGAACGTAAAAACGCTAAACGCAAAATAAAATACTAAATGGATGTTTGACGAGAGCTTCCTTTCCTAAGGGCATATTTAAATTAATCCGTCGTTTGATTTTAATATGCAACTACAACCCATGAAGGGTCAGCAGTGCAGTACTTCGTAAGAAAGTATTGTTACTAGACTAAAAGTTGCGCAAAGAGGTGATTAGTTCAGAATTAAGCTCGACTCCCAGATTTTTAACCAATTAATGGTATCCACTTCATGAGGCTGGGTGGACCCCGGAGGACTCCCTAACCCACAGGGCTGACTCAGGGCCACAGTGAAACAGAAAATAAATACCTGCCACTGCCGGATCTAAACCCAGGTGCATGGAGTTTGTAGCCCAGTGCCTTACCACAGAGTAACTCAGTTCTACCGTAAGTACATATAACCAGTATAATCTGTGATGTATACGCCCTTACGGAAAGAATCCCTCGAAATAAGTATATATAGTCATAATATACAGTGTGTTTAATAATTACATATTAAAACCTTTTATATAATTTGCGTGTTTTAATATTATACAAATTAAATATGTTAAACATATGACAAAAATCACTTACTACATTTTTCATTTTTTTTTTTGGACTTAATTTGTGGCAGATTGTATTAATTCTCAACAAAATAAAATGTACTGCAGATCTACTAGATATGGGAAACAAACAAACACAGGGCATGAAATCTCAAGAAAATATTCCGTATGTTAAAATGGAGTATTATAGAGATTCCACCTTCCCTTGATTCAAAACTAATGTTCTCCAGCATAATAGACCCTCAAGAGTTAATAAGTTAGGTTACTGTAAGTATTGGAATAGTTTACTCAGTTCCAAACTCTAACATTTTAGACATGTGAGAGTCAAAATAGCTCACTGTACTTCGGTTCGAATCCTGCTTGGAAGAATATAATTAATTTCATAGCGCACTTAGACATTTACATATTATTATTCATATTATTCAGACATTTACACTTAAGCAAGAATAGATTAATAATCCATGCATTCTGCCTTAGTTATCAATTAAAAGGACGTTAAACACAACAATAACTAAATATATATATATATAGTTATATTAGTATATAGAAATTTAAATGTTAAATTAATAGAGCAATCAATTCATATTACACCCAAGCATTTCTTTATAACTAATTCAATTAATATCAAGCATACAAAAAGTCCATTTATATTTACTACATCTAGACTGCTTATATAGAAGGTAATCCAGTATAGACGTTCACTGCCTCTACAATTTGTATTCAATTTTCATCAGAAGTGGGATTTTGCCTATATTCTGAGGCAGGAGAAGGACGAAAGCAAGTTGAAAAAATTAGGAATTTCCTTAAAAGATTAAATACCATATAGCAAATAAAATACCCACCACTGTTATGGCCCAGCTAAAATTGACTGAAAATTTCAAAAATCGTATAGTTAAGGATAGTGTACTTGGATGATCAGTATATATGATTTATTTCTGAAATACATAAGTATCCCCACAATATTATTAATATTAATAAAACAAAAACCTATTCATTAATACATAGGTAGAATTCTTCATACTTACAACATTTTTAACCAACCGTTATTAATTCATTATTTTGCATTACGGATTGCTTATTATATGAGGTAGGTAAGTTAAAATTCTAATTCCATAAATTCCAATTCTAATTGATGCTGAGGCCTCTTCATTTACTAATTCCAAACATTCCATGACGAGAACGAAGGGCTTTTATATAACCGTTAAAACACTAAATATTTTAATCCAATTTATGATACAGAAAACACCATATTTTCAATAATTTTACTATTAAAATTAATGAAACACTTTACAATATTGTTCAATTAAATAATAATCATACCAATAACATATATTGCATTTCAATATATTTATTTAATTAGTGTTTGTTATCTAGCTCATAGTTTTAATTATTGACTATACCTCTAACACTTAGGGTTATTATTTAATCGTATTGGTTTATTAAAAATCGGAATGCTACCACAAACTATCAAGGATGTAAATTTTAAAATCAACGTTTTTTAAATAAATAATCACCGTTAACTTCAAACGTTTTAAATATTCTGTAAAAAATTTGGAATAAACATAATAATTTAATCTTAGGCAATCTATTTCGAGAAGACGTATAAACTACTACCCTAATTGTTTTAAAGCAAAATATAAATTAGTATTAAAAATAAAAGTTTTTATTCCCGAACATTAGGATTAAGATATAAATTCAGATATATATGGCTTACTACACATGGTGATTTAGATTTCATACCTAAATCTGTTTAGCTAAAAAATTATTTTTAAAGTCATAATTTTCCCTAACTATTTTTGATTAAGTTAGTGGAAATGTACTTAGCATCACTGTGAACTAAGCCATGGATATGGCTTGGCTTAACACAGTTCAGGCGCCAGCACACAATACGGCTGAACACCTACGCGGTGCAAGCTAAGTATTTTAGAGCCTGACATATTTGGATGTTATTTCTATGGAGAAATTATTGAGCAAAGTTAAACTGGTATTAGAAACAATTCTAAAAAAAATCCATTTTAAATTTTTTTTCAAAATAGAAAGCTTTTACCAGAATTATTAAAAAAAAAAAAAAGTAATGAAATCCATCCCAAATCAATATTTTATAAATTTTCCAAAAACACATTGAAATAAAATACATTACATCTCACTTTTAAATAATGATGAAATGACAGGAGGAAAATATTCAATTTATTTTATATGAATAAAGGTTTTTACAAATAGCTTTAATTGGTATTTAGAAAAATAAATATTATCTTTATAATCAAATTAATGAAGGATTCTTTTTTTATGAGCTTAAAATATGTTTACTGACCCATTCTTGGTATATTAATTTTAGTATACTTTTCGATAGACATGGCTTTAGTTACAATACAGGTTTTGTTTATATAACTGCGTAAATTATATATTTAAAGCAGATCATTCGTTACAGAAAATATTTATTTATACTCGAAATGTATGGTCTAATTTAGTCACAATGGATGTGTCAACCTGTATAGTTCGCTAAGTATAGATTGAGTCATTTATCTCTTATCTGACGTTAGTCCTTAAATTTACAAAAATTTTATCACTGAGATGTATACATGATAATAGTTTTAAACTAAAAAAAAATCAAAATTTTTACATTTAAAAACATTGAGATAATATTTTCAAATTTAAATATTATCTCCAAGAATCAAAATCTTAAAGAGTACGTATAAATGATTCTTAGCTCGAAATCATTATGAAATTTGATTTATTGAAAGTTGGCTGTACTTTCATCCTAAGAAAAAGTGAAATTTAATCTGTAAATATACATACAAATCCACATATATTCCTACGATAGAAAAAAAAGGTAAAAAACTAAAACTCCCGTCAGAATTCCAGACACCTTCCAGAAAACCCTTCCCTGACAGCTCTTCCACCTGATTTGTCCTGACAGTACACGCTCCAACCCATGTCCGATTCGCCTAACCTTTCAATAGCGGCTAGTGACAACCTAACAAGGTCATCGGATATAAGCCTACCTTAAATAGGATCTACTTGGGTCATTGACCAAGTTATAATTAGTGCTCCCTTATATTAACCGCCAAGTATATGCTTCAATCAAATTTGATTTATTTTTAACGAATACATGTATAACAATATTATCATTCTAATTAGGGTGAAAACAAAGATAAATAAAATCAAATTTTGTAATTATTACAATATAATTTTCTCCTATTATGAATAAAGGCACTTAACCAATGGATTGATCCGGCATATTAATTCATTTTCATTGCTAATCTCTTATTTTATTAATATTTCAGTTTATTTACTATTAATAAATATGTATAAAATAAAATTTATATAAATATAATAAATCATGAAATTAAGAGGATTTATACAATAAATCCAATGATTTTCAGTATTATTAATAATAGTAACGATATAATTTGCCTTATTCTTAAGGAGAAAAACAAAGATACATAAAAAAGACGTTTTGTAATAATATAATTTTTGTATATTCTAAAAAAAGACACTTAATCATTCGATTGATCCGGTTGCAATAATTAATGATTCATTTTTATTACTTAGCTTTTGTTTTATTAACGTTGCACTTTAAGGATTTACATTATGAACGGAATGATTTGGAATATTATTAATAACATTAACGATACAACATATTGGCGATAGGAAATTTTTTTTTCCTATCAGACTATATTTTGCATTTTAATTTTTATGATTACTTTATTTAAAGGTTGACGAACGTTTAAACATTGATCGCTAGTAGAAGCAAGCAGGAGTAAAAAAAATGGACTGTCATCAAGGGGTCGAGTTCAATCAGGTTAGGACGGTGATAAATTGTCTTGTTACGGTTACCTCAATATTTTTTATTAAAAAAAAATTTAAAAATGCTACCCATTATTTGGGAATAAGGTCGCAGATTAGCTATCCAGCAAGAAAAAAATACAATCGATGACCTACTTTCATCCTAGACTCAGAACGGATTTATCAAAAATTTGAATACGATTCGATAATTGTTTAATATTATACAAGTCCATTAAGAATTTTATAAGTATTCAGATAAGGACTATTGGAGGGCTGTCCTACACAAAAAATCTTAATTTAAACATTTCTGTTTAATAACTACCTTAATTAGAAAGTCTGGTCTATTTTTTAAGAAAGGTGTATGAAGATATTTTTAACAATTCTTTCTTTCGATACGGTATCCGTAGTACACCCGTATTGAATTTAGATCATACTTAATGTATAAAAATACTATAATTATTAATAAATATATAGTTATTATAACATATATAATAATTGTATTATATAATAGCAATAGTATAATATACATAATGACTGCATGAGGAAGACCATCTAATTAACTGAATAACTCCTGAAATTTATTTGGTCAAACAAAAGATAAAAAGCTTTTTCAGTTTGATTGTTGTATAAATATAATCTTGTATATTAGTTAATAATGGTCCAATTTCGTGATTTTTATTTTGTCCTATAGATAATTTAATTATATTGTTACTATATTATGTTACTACTTCGTTTCTATGAGTCGCATCTTGAAGTAATATAGTCAAATGCCATAAATAATTCATTAGCTTTATATATTATTATAGATAGATAAAATGTTAACGGATTCCCATAGGAACCTGCACAGAATATTTTAAAAATAAATAACAAGGTGATTTGTGCTGATCCGAGAAGTGATGGAAGTCTGATCTTTTAGATAGAGGTTTTTTTAATGATAGGTGGGGGGAATGGTAGGCTAATTGATATTGTGGGACGTTTAAGTATAAGCTAGTATGAACCTATGATTGAAGGTCAAATCGTAATATATCATTAGCAGTATATATTATATAACTGAAAAGCATTGGTATAAGGATTATTTGTCAAACACACTTTTTATCTAAAAATAATGAAATTTAAAATACGTAAAATAATTCCAACATGTGAAAAAAAATTTTATGTTTTTTAATTATTAAGAAAAAACTGTGAATTTCATGAAAGTGAAGTTAATATAAAAAATAGACAAAATGTAATCAGATTAACATATTTGAAAACTGCAACAGACATAAGACTTATAATAAAAAATATTTAAAGCAGGAAAGGCACTCTACAGAGAAGCGGCTACTTCTACGACGACTATGAGTTACCTCTTGAAGCTCGGGTGAATCCCCGAGATTAGTCTATATAGATCGTTAGAGGAGCGAAGCCAGAGGGCTACGGGTACTGAGGACGGACACAGGGGGACTGAGCCCTTCAGCGAATGTTCGGGACATGCGCCGACTCCTGCCACCTCCTGCCGCCTCCTGAAGTCCTGGTATCCAGGGTCGTGGGGGACGCACCGATGCACCAGGTGTCAAGGTTAAGGGTCTCTCGGGGTAAGGTAGTCCCCAACAGCCAGACAGCTCCACAGTTGTCTGCCTTATTACACAATGCAGGATCAGGAGGGCGCCACGGGAAACAGAGCGGAGTGCCCGGCAGTGGATAGAAACAACCGATCACTGGGTCCCACCATAGAATCATTTATTTGTAATTAAGAAAATCAGAACAAATATCGTCCAACTGGGCAAATGAATGATAATAAATTAATAAAATTATAGTGAGCTGCATTAGCACGATACATGTTAACCCATTGCTCCTGAAACTGCGCATGGCAATGACTTATCACGCATTTTTCCAATTTTAGCTACTTTGTCAATCTTGCTCGGTTTAATTAATATGCTATCTGAAGTCTCCTCTTCCTATTTTAAATAAATGTTTCAAAGGTGATACAGCACCGTTGCTAAATCGGGGTTTTGCGGAGTGGGTTGGCCGGGAAGGATTGCCTTCCATTATTTTTGGTGTTGCCATCTACTCTTTAGAGATTGTGACGTGTCATACATCGACCACTACTAGCTATATGTGTCTGCTTTAAAGGTAAAATAAGTAAGGCTACCACGAGAAGGTAGATTTGAAAAAAAAAATACGATTTGTTGATGCGGATTAGTATAATAAAGGTGTGGTATTCTATTTACCCATCCCTCTAGCTTTAAAAACCAAAACTACTATTACTTTATAATTGTAGAAAATATTTATATGAGACAAAGAACATCAGCAGAAACGAAACACCTTGGTTCTGACACATTCTATTCGCCTAGTTTGAGCACTGCATTCCTAGAACTGAGCTGGGACATGTAGAGGAGGCAGGTTGCTATTTCAACGTCTCATGGAGCACTGTCAATCAGGTACAACTAATTTAGCATTCAAAAGATTAACTTAATTTTCGATTCATGTAAAAATTATTTATTTTCATCGTATCAATAAAAATGTTTAAAGAAAAAATTAGTCTTGGTATCCTAAATTAAGGTGTCGCTATAAAATTAGCTCTTTGAAAGATCTTTACTTGAGAATGCCCTATGTACATTGATTCAATCGGAGTGGTTAAACCACAAAAGTGGAAACCGTCTCTAATATGTGACGATAATTTGTCGTCGTATTTTTGTATTGATTATTATGGAAATTTAGAGAATAAAAAAATTAAACGAAATATTTCACCATCATATTTTTAATCACCACTGCTACTATGCAGGAACCAACACTATAGGAAATCCCGATGATATGAACTGTAGTAAAGGATATGACAAAGAGTTAAGAAGAAAATATCGATTGCAACTAACTACCCCAATAACATTTCTGTATTAGAATGTCTCTGGACCACTTTCTTTTCAATCGCCTTATAATTAGTAATTAAAGAGGAAACAAGGTTAGCAAATAGTGAGTATGGAGTCTCTCATTGAAGGATTGATATCTTTCTTAGACTAAATCAGTAGAAATTGGAACATTAAAATCTTTAAGGATGATTTTATTTGGGGTAAAATAAGAATCATTTTCATCAGAGGATTTTACGAAGAATTATTATGGATCACATTTCCATCAACCTAATCATATAATGGCCTAAATCAGGAAAACTGTATGTCCGACTGTAATTTTGGGTATGGCAGTCTGATCTGAGCCATTGCATGTGTAGATCAGTAAACGTTTGATGTATTAGCCTTTAACAGCAAGTTTCCTGGTTATGCATATTAATGTTTTACCTTGTCCATATAATCAAAGGGTTTTTATAAGAACTTATTTTCAGTCGGTGAGTTAGGTCAGACCATAAACTTTTGTTAAGAAACTAGCAAGGAGTTTATGTTTTAAGGGTACTGTCATTTATCCTCTATCAAATCATAATTCAATATCCTTAATGCAAACTTAAATCTATTGATTGGAGATAAACACAAAACGCGCCAGCTGACATAAAATTATAACGGGTTTAACTGATAAAATTAAAATAACATTTATAAAATATGGCATATATTAATCTAAAATTAGGTTTATATAATGATAATAAATTAGGAAATCTCCTTAACAATATGAAAAATAAAATTTAAAATAATGATAAACAAAATGTAATTTATAAAATAAATTACCTAATTGTGAATCGGTATATATTGGTAATATTTCCAAAAAAATCAAAACCAGAGTTGAACAACATAAGGGTAATAGTAAGAATGTCAAAAACATTAGAACAACGGCACTGGTCCAACATAGTATTAAACTTAAACATAATTTTGATTTTTGAAACCATAAACTTTCGGGTATAGTCAATAACATAAAAAATAGGAAAATTACTGAAGCAATACAGATAACTAAAATGTGATTAATCTTAAGACTGGCACTAAAACATTAATTGCATATTAAATAGATATTATTAATCATACATAAATTTAAACAATTAAACATCAGTATATTATTGTGTTATATAAAGTTTAATATAGTAGCGAAGCAATGTAAATATGTTTTAAATAAATAGTTGTTAGATTTTTCATCTTTTTAAGGTATAGAGGTAGAAGATAATTAGCGTATATTGTAATCTATTTGTTATCACTATTGCAAGGATAACCTAATTTCAAGAATTTTTAGTAAATTCTCCTTAGAAATATGATTATTGTTATTAGACATATGACTACTAAGGATAATAGTTTAATTGTGAAATGTGCAGATATATTTATACTAAGGTAATTTTTTTAAATTAAAAAAATTATGGTTAGCTAATTAAAATTTTCTATGCATAATTATGAATTGTTTTAATTTGCACTGTAGATCACCCGATTACCTGATTGATACACAGGAAGATACTATTCCTACTTTCTTCAGTTACCTAAATCTCACTGGATTTTTCTTTCAGTCCACCATTATGTTCAATGAATATACAAAATTTAAATATTTACAATATCTGTAACATTTTATTTTATAAATACAAGTAAATCATAGAGTCTACTGTTGTTGAGTTCGTTAATCACCTTTCACACGATGAAGTTAAAAAGCTTAATTTATTGCGGAGAGGCATCTTATCACATTTTTTTTATGTCTATAACACGTTTTAATCGTAAATATTGTTACAGTTGTGAATTGGAGAAAGAATGGAAAATCTAAAAAGGCATGAGTTCCATCACAAAAATAGAATTTTCTCCTCATTTATGTTTAGAAAACAGATGAAGAAATGTCACAGAAACTATCGATTATCGATTAAATAACTATTTAACTAAAATGAGGCCTATCTGGACACACTGAGTTTTCGAACACCACTAAACCTTCAAATTCCTCTTGTATCTATCCTTCGTAAAATCCTTAATGCTCTTTACTTTGCTAAAAATAATATCATTCATAAAAACCTTAATATTCCATATGTAAACTATCACTATTTTCTAATCTTGCTTTCTCTTCTATTCCTGACAATCCTCCGAAGCACCTGAAAAAAAGATTGAGAAGTTCTAATGGTGATATGTCATGAGTACCAATGGGTAGTTTTTCTACATGCCTGTTTCATAGTGTTATAATCTAAAATAATTTTTTTTTTTAGTTAAATACCGTACAAAACTATTTGCGATGCTAGCAAATTATTGGTCGATAAGAAGAATGATCTAAGGTTAACTATGTTCAAATACCCCTCAGAGAAATATAGGAAGTAGAATACTAGAGTCTACAATGATTTAGTCCTTCCTAAATGGAACAGATGGCTTGGGACTGCCTCGCGTGCTGGTTGCTCTTCCATCGGTTGATCTATACCTACACCATCTTGTACTATCAAAGGGACCAGTGCGTTCATCCCTAAATACCAACCAGTCCCTATCACGCAGTAGGCTTATTGATTTGACAATGGATAATAACATATCTATTGCTACGTACATTTTTTATTACATACATGCAAAAATATTATAACTGGATTTTATTATTAGTTGCCCGTATATAATAATATATCGGAAGACGGTCTGGGTAGTCGAAAATTTAGCAAAAACTATTAGTAACCAACTTTTCACCCCACTTTGCAAGGCTTCATAAGTGTTAACTGATAACAAGATACAAATATTCTGAAATATGTAAAGATTATAAGAATATAGATAGAAAGTGATAAAAAAATAAATCTACCGCAACAACCCATGGAGGGTCAGGCGTACTTTGTAAGGAAGCACTCTTACTAGAACTAAGTAGATAAGATCTACCTATTTAACTTATAGCTACCTATTTAAAATTTAAAAACAAATAAAATATTTAATAACACGAATTTTAAACGTTTAATTAAGAAACTTATGAATTCAAGACACCAACAAGGATGAACGAAGACTGGTTACACTGAAAGCGCAACAAACAAAGAATTAGCTTTGATGTATAGACACTCCCAGCACAGTTATTGCCAAACAAATACTGGCAAACGTTTACGAATGGGCGTCGCTTGTGTATACACTAGCCAAATATAAACGGGTAACATAAACATCTGCAATAATTTTCACGCTACACCAAGCACAATGCACCTTAAGAATTAAATAAATTAGTGGTTCTCGATCGCTGGTTCGTGGCCCACAGGTGAGCCACAACAGTTTAGGAGCGGCGAGCGGGAGAGTATACATACATACATTTCTTTTCAGGACCTATTGTCAAAACTATTTCATTGTGTGCCTTTCCAATTGTTCGAATTTTAGTTGAAGGGTTTTAGATTTTTTTTTTTTGTGTGTAATATTGCATTCTGTCTTATAATTATAGACAATGGTAATAGTTATCATAGATCTCATTCATGCAACATTTTCAAAGATATAAATTAAATGATATAAATGACATAAAAATATAAGAGAAAAAAATTAAATAAATAAGAAACAAAATCAAACTTGCAGTAAAACAACAGCTTAAACACAATCATTCCTATTTACAATATTTACATTTTGCCTGGGGAACTTGGGAAACCAAGCTCTTCCCCCAACTTGTTACTCTCTTAACGGCCTCACTGGTTTTAGCATTTAAATGCACTGTCAAAGTGGATCACGTCCATAGTTAGGAGTGGAGGGTATAGGTAATAAAGTATACTAAAGCCAATAATAATTAGATAGCATGTACACAGCGAGCACTTCACATAGAAACTCTTTCATCATTTACTCTAGAACTGCTCTGATAGAATGCGCTTACCTTGAAGGCTTCATCAAGCTGTTCGTATTCCTAAGTGAAATTTATGTCCACCGCACAAGTTATTTTATTTTAATCAATAAAGTAATTTACTTTAGATTTTCTGTATTAAAAGCTAGAAAATAATTTTTTTTTATTATCCGCCATTAGGATTTAAGTGAACGAATTGCTGGTTTTACATTTATCGAATGCATAGTCGGCAGGATAGCAAGTAACAAAAAAAAAATAGTGTTTCATAATTATCCTTATTAATAAGTAATTTGTAGTAAACAAACGCTTTTGTTTTCTTGAAAATATGATACCATTAATTTAGTTTTGATAATGAATTGTCTTAAGGACATAAATATTAGCCCCTGAGAGGATGAACCATTAGCTAATGGACTAAATATAGTTGTCGGGGAGCTCTTGACCTTTGTTGGATCCTCCAGTTGGTCGCTGTCTCCTGCATAAAGACCTCGCCATTATAATAAAGTAAAGTAATAAAAGATGTAAATATAAACATTAGAATAGTACATTTAGATGTTTATATTGAGTTTATTCGTAAGGCAATGGACAACTATCTCTGAGGACCCCGGGTCGAATCTGGCTGTGGCAAATAATTATTATCTTTTTTATTTATTATTTTTTTGTTACATGTAGCCGATGAGTCAGCCCTGTGGGGTTACCCCCCTACAGATTTAATTTTTAATTAATTAATTTATAATTGTAGACTTCAGTGAAAAAATTATAATGATCAGGCCTATATCTACAACAACGTTATGGTACACATTAAAATAACGTTGCTCTTATCAGTTCAATTCATAGTTCCAGAGTTTAATAACTTTAAAAAATATATCCATCCAGTTTGAAAGCTTAGATACAATTCCTGTTACATTAATACCGCTTGCTTTTACATTTCTAACCTATACCACTGTA
Organism: Halyomorpha halys; assembly: GCF_000696795.3. Classification (NCBI taxonomy): domain Eukaryota; kingdom Metazoa; phylum Arthropoda; class Insecta; order Hemiptera; family Pentatomidae; genus Halyomorpha; species Halyomorpha halys. Next base: position 158,805 of record NW_027110283.1, read on the forward strand.
CCAATTCAATAGTGTATGTTTTAAAAAATAGTTACTTTGAGTCATGGAGCAATGAGAGTAAGATATATGTACAGAATCATAGTGAAACATTTAAGACACAAAAGCTGAATAAACAAAACATATTTCAAGATGTTACAGTTCTAAACTGTGTAGATATTACCCTTATTGCTAAGATTACATGCATATTACAAAATAACCATTTTTTGAGATGTTGCACTGCAGAACTGGGACAGCGATGTGGATTCAAATAGCAAACTAAACTTTTGACTGATCCTAATTATATCGAATATTGTGCAGAAGAAAATTTGGATACAATGAAAAAAATACATATATAAAAAAAGTGCCTACTAATTTTCCTTAATTATTAAATATGTTTTTCCGCAAGTTTAAACGAACTATAAGATTGCAATTTTCCAATGATATTTTTAGTTTTTATAAGGTGTAAAAAAAAACCTGTACAACTACGATCCTTTTCTTGACAATAGAAGTTTATACGAAGGTAATATAAAGAAGTGATGTGGTCAGCAACCACGCATAACTGCCAGGTTAACCCCTATTCTAATAAAGGCTCAGATATCCATTCCCATCACAGAGGGGTCTCACGGTCCAAGGGTCGATTCACGCCTAATACAAATAACGCCGAAAATAATGGCCACGATTAAGACGCTTAAGCTCTAGCTCACTGCAAATAATCGTAGTATATTTCAATACAAACCGTGTTTAGAAAATCTAAAAATAAAAGAACTGAAGTCTACGATCATTACAATAAAGGAGCACTCCTCGGACCTCATTAATTATATCAACTGCCCTTAGAGAACATTGATACATTATTATAGAAGGTGATATTTGAGAGGGCAAATAATATCTTTCTTATCACTCCAGGTTTGCGAAGGATGGTTCCTGAGTAAATAGACATCGGCCCAGGGCAAACTCAGTTCTTCGTCAATAATAACAATCTTCTGCTCCTCGCCTAGACAGATTTTTGAAGAATTTTCGGTCCAAATTATTATAACTCTCTCTCGAATCAAACCAGTAAGACAAGAATCCATTAAATAACGAAATAAGCTTGAAAAGAAAACCTTTTTGTTATTGTAAAAAAATAGAATATCCCACACTTAGGGATAGCGGATATCAGTGTTGCCTACATTAAATTAAATACAAATTGAAAACATATCATCCTTGCAGACTACTCTAAACTTACCCGTATACCCTTTTAAAAATCGGGTATTCATTTAGCAAGCCGATAATAAATATCCAACACCTTCTATTTTCATCAATATACATATCTCTAAAGCTTAGAGTATCCTTTTTAAAGGACTATGGAATCACTATTAATACCAAATATTGGTTTATTTACCATAAATATTGGCTTTTTATAATAAAATATTAAAAGAAATATTGTCTTATTAATTCACAACAGCGGCTTATAAGTACCAAACATTTGCTTATTAATGTCAATATTGACTTATTAATATAAACAAATATTGATACATTAATACCAAATATTAGCTTATTAGTGCCCAATATTGGTTTACTAATACCAAGTATTCTCTTATTGATACGAAATAGAGGCTTATTTATACTAACTATTGACTCACTAAAAACAAATATTGCGTGATTAATACATTTCTCAGCTATTTTTTTTTTTGTTACATAGTAAGATTAATGCCAACATGCCCTATTTTAGCACACCATTAACTCAAATTTATGTTACGCACCACTGAAATGTAGGATTTCAGAAATCATTTCTTATACCATCTTCATCACACTGGAAATTCCACCCTCCTGCCATCCATCACTCACATACCCTTTCTACATTTAAATCCCACCTTTTTAATCATATCCTATCGACCCTCCCCTCCTCCTCAATTGTAGGTAAATCCCTTCCATCCTAACCCTAAAAATTGTATATTCATATTTATTCTTTTTTATTATATCTTCGATTTTTTTTTTTTTTAAGAAAGAACTTTATTATGTTTATTTATTTGACTATAATAAAACAACAGTCCATTTATATAATTTGAATCCTAAAGGATAATCACAGAAAAATAGTAAGATTATTAATCAATATTATGCAACTTTAACAATAAGTTTATCGTACAATTAATTTAGATAAATACGTTATATAAACATACGTAAATACGTTATAGAAAATATATATAGGGAGATGGTCAGGGTTGCGGTCAATAGTGAAACAAAAATAGTTTACAACTATTTATTTTCCAACGTTTCGCCCCACTTTGCAG
>NW_027110283.1:161620-178857 GCF_000696795.3 Halyomorpha halys
AAATAGTTGTAAACTATTTTTGTTTCACTATTGACCGCAACATACATATATTTATAGAAAATAACATAAGTCGTCGAAAAATTATTTATCACATTTGTTCTTTTCTATTTTTTTAATCCCTAATATTTTCTTGAAAAGTTTTCATGAATTAGCTTTCAAGGAGATAAACAATATAATAAGAAATTAATGATCATCTGTTCAGAATATTGACGTAAGAAAATAAATAAGAAAGAACTGATCTGTCAGGGAACAACGTGACTAAACGAAAATCTCTGAACAATTTATATTAATTTTCTAGACCAGGTACCTCTTTTTTTTCTATTGAAATATTTAAATCTCATTTAGGAATTCTATAATGAATTCAAGCCTAAAAAGAAAGTCCAATTTTTCTTCTTCTGAGAGCCTGATAAAGGTAATTTAAAATTTTAAAAAGACTTATTTCAGTCATAGCCTTAGTGATTTGTCAGGCACTTCAAATATTTTATTAATCTTGCATTGCACATTACGACCACCGAGGATTTCATATAATTTTTGTACTGTATATTCACATCCGTTTATGTAGTACATACAAAGTTTAATGTATATATATTAGCATATATAGCATATATGCTGGATATTTTGGGACAAGATACGATACTTTTGGATATTGGTTAAAATATCTTATAATATTCGACTCTATTCCAATACAACAAATTCAATGTAACTGCAATTGTTGGAAAGCTGAATTTCTATTCTTTCAGCCCTTATAAATATATTTTAGATTTATGCCCTTTTATGGACAAAACAAAAGCAGTTTCAAATAAATAAATTGTTCTTAAACATTTTATTTTACATCTCATTGTGTGTAGTTTAGACGGTCCTAAACCATTTTTAAGTTTCGAGCAGATTATTGTCTTCAACTTGAAGATATTGCATTTTTTATAACTAACGAAACAAAATTTTGGAATAAAGTAAACAAAGTAATGAAAAAAATGTGAGTAAAAAAATGTTTCTTTACGATTTTTTTTTTAAAATTTGTTTTCTAAAGGTTTCCGGAGGTGTCAATATTATTTCTCCATGAAAAAATATTTTATCACACTTAGCTAGTTCAGTCGGGCTAAATTATTTTAATACTGTGCTATTGGTTTGGTATATGGAGGTAATAATACACCATTCGATTAGTTTTAGGATGTAAAATAACAAAAAAAATATCAATTGAATCAAATGAGATCAATTGCTTTATAAATTACAGAAACAAAAAAATCGCTTACTATATAGAATTTTATTTCCAAGAAAAGCTATTTGAATAAAAAAAAAATTTAGCTGGCCCATATCGCAACATCAGTCGGCCTCAATTCTAAAAATTAATAAACCCATATTAGAAGTTTATCCCAAATAAATTTTGTTTGAACCGACTAGATAAAATATTTTTTTTAGTTTTTATGAAAATTCATATTTATGGGTGTTTTAGGAATTTACTAATGAGTCTGAACAGCTAAGGAAAAAAAAATGTTTTTATCTACACTATATAGGAATGATTTCAGTTTGAAATTGCAATAATACTTTCAATATCAAATATCAGAACAAATATTGAAGATTCATATGGCGTCCCTATTTCCTTTGTACATACTAGCGTGTAAAATCAAAACATTCCTTTTGAACCATAGGTCATAGGATAGAAACATACTATTATTAAAATATATTAACTTTTGTACTTTAAAATGATAAAATGTAACCACTTTTCAATCCCTAACTTAATTTCAAAATCGGTTTATCAATTTATCAGTCATATATTCAGGGATTGCTGGAACACCTCAATATCTGTAATCGAATTTAGTTGTAAATACACAGTTAATACAAGGTAGAAGGCAATTGGAAAACTGGGAAGAGACGGCTGTCAGATAAAAATGGCTACAGATTAAGGATCACAGCGCGGTATAAATTGGCGACATTTTCCCCAGAGACAGTAGACGTTTATCCTGGGCCCTTATCGCCGCTACGTGAGATCCATGTTTATCCCTTTATATATCTCCTCATAGCATTCATCTAATTTCTCTTTCACTACTTCAGCCTCCGATTTATTCCTATTGCTTTCCTCTTCGGTTGACAACGCATAGCATTACCCTTTGTTTCTGAATGCGATTTGTTCAATCGGAGTGTTTTCGTGAATAATGCCTTTGGATATAATGGCTTCCTCCAAAACCAAAGGAGGTATTACTCCTCTTTTTTTCTTCAACAGTAAATAAATATTGGGGAGACATTTATATTTTGTTCAATGTTTCTCTTTTAGTTATTCATTTTAGCTTTGATACAGCTGTAAGATTCAGTGTAAATGGCCCTAGTTGTCGAAAAACTTTAAATTAAATTTGTTTCACTACATCCACTCCCACAAAAAAAAAAATAATGAGGTGTTAATAGTTGACGGTAGAATAATATGAGATGGTCGGAGTGGAGGTCAACAAAAATACACAAATAAACAAAATTTATCTATCATCAAAATGTATCAACCTTTATCAGATCTTCACAAGTTTTGTTTATTTGTGTATTTTTGCTACCGAACTCCTAAACATAAATTTTAACATCTCCTATTTAACGAATCTTTGGGGGATGTAGTATAATGAAGAAGTAAGCTGCCAGAAAGAGGGAAACCAAAAAGGTGGACCTTATGAACCCAGGGACCGTGGCTCAAGGGTAGGAGCCAACCAATCGCATGTACCTTCTGGTGCAGTTTAGATTACAATGGCGGACATTTCTATTAAACTTGACATTATTTAACCAGAGCTCTTAGGGCGTGTTCGGCTCCCTCTTTGGCTCCCTCTTTTTGGTATTAGTATCGCTTCTAAGGACAGTAGCCATTGCCACCCCTTTTCTTTCCTGTAATAAAATCCTCTTCCATTTCATATATTGCTAGAGAGCTTATACAGCCTTGACTTGGTATTATCCACACAATTGGCGTGACAAATACTTCGTAAACTAGAATAAAGTTCCGAACCTTATCAGCTTCTTCGATATTCATCTAATGGGGTGGTCAAACTAATCAGACAATGACCGGTAAAGGTCATATATTTTTCACGCTATAAAAATTTTAAATCTGTTTAATATTACTTTTTTATATTTGCCCATCTTTTACTATCGCTAAATAATTGTTTTAATAAACAAAATTGAAGGTATTTTAGACTTCTTTTTTTTTTTACTTTACATTTAAGCCCAGTCAAACTACACCAATCTTGAGCCCACACGGATGCCCTGACCCAAGATGATTTTGAATCACCATCGAATAGGTCATATAAAATATTCATGGTTAAGAGAGCCCTAGAGGAGAAAAAAAGCCGTTATTTCACCCCAATTTTTAAAAAACATTAATTTTCATTAGGAGCTCTATATATTTAAAACTACCAACAACACTAGAAAAACTAAGAAGACATCATTGAAAGTAAAGTAAATTTTCTAAAATATGAGACCTGATACAGCTATTTACGTTCAATAGTTCTCGCTACAGCTTACAGCTTTTTAAAATGCAACATTTCATAAAAAATACACTGAAAAATCAGTAGTTATTGAATTTATTTCTCAGGAACCATAGGACGTACAGATGTCTGTTTGCACTAAAATTAAATATAGATTAATGTACTATAAAGTACTTTATGACACTTATATCCACCGAAGAAGTTGGTTTAATGATATTTTTAGACTCTGACGACCGTAAAATGTGAATTTACGCCGAAACTTTTAGCTATTGCAATACTCCTCCGTAATATATATTTCATATATAAGTTAAGTAAAAGTAAAAATATAAACTTCCAAAAATGAAACTATAATAATTTATTATTTCGAATTTCTAAAAACCTATCACCCCGATTTTACTATTCGTATTTATGTGATTTGAAGTATTATACATAATTTGTAACGTACCTCATTAATAGTACTAAGAGCATTTACTTAAAAAACATTATGCGCAACTATAGTAGAAGGAAAATTCCCATACAGCACTGCCATACCCTAAATATCTAAGCCAATCCAATTATAGCCATTTGCCGAAGGAAAAATATTGTTCTCATGGAGGGTGAAATCATTTGTTTTGACAGCACGCACGCTTCAGAACCATTGGCAGCCCAACAGCTACTGAATCATATCCCTTTATTTATACTCGTTTATTTTTCCGAAACAGATATAAATCTTTTTTTTCTTTCGTGAAAACAGTTGAGACGGAAACCGGACTTCGATGGGTGTTGTGACAAATGGACAAGTGTTCCTAAACTCGGACCGGAATGAATGTCAATTCGGTTCCGAAAATAACTGAAATGGATCGAGTCTTTTTAGAAACAGGATATATTTTTGATTATTATGACATTTTAAAAAACATTGAAAGCGAAATATGAAAAACCTAAACTACTTCATATTTTATAGCTGTTGATACTAATTTAAGAATTTTCCAGAACAGTAGTTTTTTAACAATCATTAGTAATTTTACGCATATCACCAACAGAAAAATTGGAAACGGACTGAGCAATAATTAAACATTGGATTTATTTTATTACATTTATTCTAGAACCAAGTCTAAGAGAATAAAAACAATGAATATGAAATGATTTTTCATGGTCTAGTTATCAATTTCAAAATATATAAATTTGATATTTGATCGGAAGATTATGATTTAAAGAAGCGAAGTTAGAAATTGGCAAGGAATTCCAAAAGGAGGAGGAATGGACAAAAAATGATTTGTTAAAGGTAGTAGTTCAAAGCGATGGATTTATAAACGGACTACTGGCCAAAACTTTAAAACATATTTTATTTTTTTGTTCGCCTTCTATTAAGTTCATTCTGTCATACAGGGGCGAGGAGGGTATCCTAAAGGTAAAAGAGAGCTGAGGTTTTATTTCGTGGGACCGTCATGAAATAAAAATCAGAATCAGAACCGTTACAGACTCGAAGTTGCTTAGACCTCTCAAAACATAATCAATTATCCGTTATATATTGACCACCGCTCGTCTACTTATCCTATGACAACTTAAACATAAGTATGTTAAAAATAAAAATCATTTAATAACTGATTCGTATAGATCAATAAAAAATCAGATTTAGTCCAATCCTAAAAAGTCTCACCTACCTAACTCATAATTTTGAGAAATCGTCTAGACTATCAGGCATTTTTGAGTTATGAATTTATTTAAGAAGTGTAGTGTAATACTGGACTAATGCTCCAAACATTAACCACATTACAGCCAACCTGGAGTTACTGCTATAAGGTCGTAGATAGAGTTGGCCCTGGAAAAAATGTACTCTTATTATAACTAATTAAAATTTAGATCAGAATAATAATTGATAATATTCGAAGCCTTCGTAATAGTTCAGAGCATTTTAGGAAACTTTTTCATAGCATTTAGTCCATATATTTCTATGTTTTGAGACAAATATAAATTAGTAATACCACCAGACCCAGCAATTATTCTCTAATGCTAGATTTAAGGATGAATAATCGATTGTTGTATATATTTAAATTAAACATTTACGTGAACATTATTATTACACTGATTGATTTGGCAACATAAAGTGCCTTTTTGATATAGAATGGGTTTTGGTAATTCCAATTGCCATATATACAAACGAATTCAACTGCTCAAAATGTCATAATTCAAAAATAAAATATCTGGTGGACCAACTCACTTTCATTACTGGTTCCGGTAAAACAGTGATAGAAAGAATTTGTGTTGTCTCATTTACAAAGTAATTTCTCACAGAACCTCCCAAAATTGTAGATTACTAAAAATATTATTGGAAAGTTCAACATCCTAAATCTGTGGTAATAACAGTTCGTTTTCAATACTTATTTTTTTTGATTTGTTAGAAATTTAATCACCAACAAAAGTTTGCATATTTAAAGCGAATATAGTGCGAGCGAAAATTTTCATTTCAGGGAACATAATTGTTTTCTATTCCCTCTATGAATGTAAAGACTTACTACTTTTTGCAGTGAGGAAGTAAATATATCGTAAACTCTTAATGGTTTTATTTAGCCCTAAACTTTGCCTTAATAACTATTAATTGACAAGCGACATAGAAAAAAAATATATATCCACAAGATTCACAGGCTTAGAAAACATGTATTCTTTGGCATAAAATATTTATAACCATATTCCCTTTTTTTAGCTTTATTTGTATTTAAAATAAACAACATGGAGTGAAATAACGTATGAAGTTGAAATTGGTAAACCAATTACGAAATTCCGTCATCAGATAAAAAGGAATTTTATGATACGAGTTTTAGATAATTCTCAACGCTAATCAAGGAACCACTGTTAAAAGGAAATTAAACCGTCAGGCTCCATCTTAGATTACTTCCGATCTTGGAACAGAACCAATTCCAGCCCCCAGTCCTATCCCACTCTAATTAGAAAATAAATTATGAATTTTTAAAAAGCCAGTAATCGACACAACAAACAAGTGGCAGTGTCAAGTGTTCGAATAGTCAAATTGTGAACATTGGAACAAGGTAACAAACTTCCAATCATGGTTCTAGATATATATATATATATATCTTAAAATGGCGTAACCCAGTTCTTATTTCTAATTTAAATGCCAAAATCGCAATTAAACATGGTACATTTAACTTCAAAAATATAGCAATATAAGCCACATTTCTTCTTATTTATCAAACGACATGACTTTAAAAAATATTTGTTTTCTTCTTTTCAATAGCCAATATACCTGAAGACGATATGCTCTTCAAAATAAAATTGTACATTTTCAAGCTCAACCAAAACTAAAATAACAATTAATGAAAAAAAAACACATTACGAATTATAGACTAATCAATAAAATCCTTAATGGATTAGTTGGGAACTACTAAAAATAATGTTCTATCAAAATAATTGATTGTAAAATGAAGAATCCCCTAAACTATTGACTAATTTAAAGTTTGTCTCTAAGGATTACACTAGGACATAAAAGGCAGTTTAATGATTTTCAAAAGTTTTATTAGAGCCTAAAGTAGGTCCAGGGAAGAACTAGCGGTCGTATTCGCAAGGCGAATGTCTTTCTTGATTGCCTTTTAAACGAGCCTCTAATACTGTCAGCCACCAAACTCCTAATCCCCATTTCCTAAGCGCCGTTTAACTGTCAGTTAAAACCTGTGTTTTTTCTTAACTTCATAATTTATATTAGAATTATGGTTCATAGTTAATTCATTTATTTCTAATCGATAATGTAGTTGCATATAGTGTTAAATAAATAGAAATATTGTTTGAGCCAAGTTTTACAACTATTCAATAAAAGGACATATCCCTCGGAAGCATGGGGAATAAATTCCAGACTTTGCAAAAGGCTGTTAGCAACAGATACGGATTTTTGTAAAGGGCCTGCGAGAAAATGTAAACTTGATAGAATAGAAAATGAATGAACACGAGAACTGATGAAAGTACTTACTTTAAAAAGAAAAAATGTTAGGTTGGTATGTATCCAGCCCTACTGCGCCCTTTAATACTCTACAATTAGAACAGAAAAACGTATAAGTTGAGATCCACATACAAGAATAAAAAGAGAGTAAATCGCTCTTCAATTCCAACTATACCAACACTTACTAGACCAACGGTTTAAACTTCCAGTTAATCAAAGAAGACCGATTTACATGACCATAATAAGGCCTATTTCAACTTACGGGATTACGGCCTCCACTGAATTCGAATTTCTTCCATATCCAAACTTTAAAACCCAAACTCCTTTGTAAAATAATCCTAAATGATCCTTTCTTTGTCACAAACATAATCATTCTAAGCAATTTTTGAAATAAATATAGGGCAAAGAAAACAATTGTAAAATTCCTTTTAATGATTGTAGCGTTTAACGATTTTCAACTAACTAGAAATATACATTTAGAAAACTATATATTACACCTTATATAATCAAATGACACGTAACTTAAACCTGAAATTTATTGTATTAAGTTTTGTAATATTGTACGCACTAAACATGAATATGCTTTACCGGTATGCAGAACTTAAATGGAAGGAATGCCTGATGCCGGAAGTGAACATAGCGAGAAGTCTGAGTTAGTATGACATGAAAAGGGTAATGGCTTTTCGTAGCTTGTGAACCGTGCAAATAGAACTTACTCGAAATGAGTCTGGCTTTACAAGTTTAATATTATGCTTAGACTGAGGATAGACTAGAGGTGAATATACATTTTCCCAATTATAAAATATTTACAAACATCTTAATTTTAATTATTAATTTAAAGCAGGGCTTGTAGAAAGATTCTCAATAAAATAAATTCCAACATTTATAATAAAATGTAGGACAGCAATTTTCATATAATAATATTAATTAAAATATGTTTTAGTCATTCTTGGACGAGTCCCTTTAGAATAATACAACAGGACATGAAGATGGGCAAACTATTTTTGAATACTCCGTTAATCACTATACTTATATAAACATTATTTACTTTTTGTTATTATTACCGTCTCATTTTTTTTCAAGGTATTATTTTAAATTACCATATATTTGTTTTTGATGTTTTTTTTCAATAGGTTCTATAATCTATTCTAAGACATTAAACTTTGAATAAAATACAGAACCTAATGAAAAAAATAAAAATAATCAAACAATAAATCTAATATGGTAATCTCTAATAATAATACATTGGGAAAAAATTAGATAATAATAATAATAAAAAAAAAGGAAAAAGGAAATAATATAAAATAAAAGAAACAAATAAAATAATGTATCATATCATAGATCAACTTCTAATAAAATAAAATAAAAAAGATCAAGATAATTAATTAGAAAGAGCAGTTAATGTCTAAACATGTAGCACTGCCTTAAAAATAAAAAATGTATGGAACACAAATCACATATTTAAGGAAGTTATTTGACTGGAATATTACAGCAATGTTTCGCTAAAATCGACTTTAGCAGAAGTCGACATTATGCAATCGATTTCGTACTAATCTCCAATTTTCTGGGAAACAACTTTAACGATTTTGTTAAACTCGTTATTTATGTAAATTAAACAGTCTTTCAACTAAGTTTTATCATAATTGGAATAATTTGATAGACCTTAAGTGCATAATTTTCAAAATTATTTCCTCTATTGTAATGTTCGATTTTGTTTATCTGAAATAGTACCATCTCTGATCTTTAGAAATAAAAAAAAATGGATAAATATAAACAATATAGGAAGTTGACAATTAACTAAAGGAGGAAAAAGGAGAAATACTTTCCCAAATTGAAAATAAATAAAAAATGAATTATAAGCCAAAGAATTTACAACCAAAAATCTAGCAAATAAAATCGTAGAAGGTAATGAAGAATGGTGAAAACGTATAAATAAATTGTATGTAGATATTTTCATGTTCATACAGCCTGGAAGGAACGTCCTATGATATCTTTATCATCCCCATAAGCAAAAAGTTGTACTTCTATATGTGTATTACTATATGTAATATAGTATATTGTATTACTATATGTAATATATGTAATCTACTAAAGATGTTACCATTGTCCTGTATCCCAGCATCTCTCATACCTTCTTGAGTGCAAAATCAAAGAGATGGCATTTCTCAGGCGTAATCCCATTATTGAGGGGAATTCCTCCGATCCCTCTCCACCGATCTAAACCATGCAGCTCATGTTGTTCATTGTAAGCCTCACGAGGCTTATGAGCTTGCGCTCGGAATCTTAAAATGCTTTAGAGCCTCATACAATTCTTCCCTATTCACGCTACCATAAGCTCTCTAAAATCGATAAAACGGTGGTGAGTTTTAATCTTGAATTCCCTTCCTTGCGAGAATCGTCCTGAGGCAGAATATTTGATCAGTCGTGGACCTACCTTTTCTGAATCCACACTGGTATCGGTCGAGCGCTCTCACCACATAGAGCAGCAAACGCTGGAAGAGGATGTTTGACAGGACTTTGTATCCGGCAGACAGGAGGGAGATCCCACTGTAGTTGGAGCACTTTAGTCGATCACCCTTCTTAAATATAGGAAAGACGAGTGACTTGTCCCATGCATCCGGTAGAACTTCATCTGTCCAAACGGTGATGAGGAGATCCAGCATATCCTTCACCAGTCCGTTCTGAGTTCTGCGGAAAGTTCATCAGCATCCGGAGCCTTGTTATATCTCAATCGGTTGATGGCATCAAGGATCTAATCTTCGAAAGGTGGCTCTTCATCTGTTTCATTCTCCCTGTATTCTTCATCTTCTCTCCCTAATTCCTCACCGAGTTTCAAAGGTCGCTCATTGAGGAGATCATTGGAGTGACGCCTCCACTCGGACAGGGCTTTCTGCTTGTCGGAAAGCAGGTTCCCCTCATAGTCGATGCAGATGTAAGAGACATTAGAGTATGGTTTTCGGCTCCGGTTTATTTTCCTATAAAAATCTCGATATTTTTTATCTCCGAAAAAATGTTTGTCTTCTCCAATTCCTCATGTTCCCACTTCCTCTTCGTTGTGCGATGCAAACGTTTCTCTTCCCGTCTCCTGGATCGATATTCATCAATGTGTCTCCTAGCGACTTTATTAACTATGGCTTTGTTCTTCTGGTTCGTAGCAGCTTCGCATTCTTCGTCAAACCAACGGGATCGTATTTCTCTGTCCTGCCACTCTAGGATCTTTTCTACACTCTACTCCATTGCTTGGGCACAGACTTTCCATCTAAGGATAGTCTCACCATCAGTTCTTTGAGCGCGGAGATCTTCATCGAGTTGTTCCATATACCGTGTCCTGGTGTCAGGAACCTTCAGTTTGTACCAAATTAAACCTCTTACCTCTTCATCCAAGAGTCTCTGTTTTTATCTTGGCTCTCAGATGAGTGACTCGGGGGCAGTTGCTGATAACCAGGTCCCCTTAAATAACTGAATAACATGAAACCTAAAACAGCTTCGGAATTGATCAGTCTCTCAAGGAAACGACCAGGCATCCCCAATGGAACTTTTGCATAGGCTGCTGGAACACCTTCTTCTTGTATCGACCTGGAGCGTGTGATTAAATCAACTTAAATCAGTAACGAAAAGAGAATATATAGAACTTGTTAGTAGAAGTCTAGATCGTAGAGATAAAGACGATTGAAGTCATGTCTGTCAGGGAATTTTAATGTCAGATAGTTTCATAAGTTCAAAATTGAATGTAGTCATAAAAAAAATAGATAAAATTATGATATTATGATAAATTATGATAAATCAAAGAAATGTGTAATTATTCCTAAAATGTTATTGTTATTAAATATATTTATAAAGTTTCATATATATTTTTTTTTTTTTTTTTTATGTATATCTTATATTGAGAACCTGAGCAATAGGAATTTATATAAGACACACATACTCCATTTGCACACAGCATTATATAAGTATGAGATATACAGTTTGTATCATTAATCATATAATTTTTATATTCTACTCTTAACCATTTTATCAATGGTTAATTGTTATAGCATCAATTTGGAAAAACTGAGACGGCCAAACTCAGGCTAGAATATTTCTTTTATTAAAGCGTTTCTGGTTATTCTCCATTACTTCCAGCAGTTGTATATGTTATATATTATTTGTATATCTTAAAATATTTGTATTTCCAACAGTATATAAAACATATATATTTCTACTCCGGAATAATATATTATTATTTCCGTAATGGTGTTTTCAACATTAAAAAATTTATTTCATATCAAATGTAAAAATAAATTAATAAGAGTAAATACTCTTAAATATTACCAAATGGTTTTTTGATCTTTCCATTGAACATCGTATAATTCCTTGAAAAGATCCTCAAGGAAATATGTGAGCCCGGACGATAGGACGATGTCATACCACAGCAATCATTAATTTTCAATAATAGATACCGAGCCGCAGGTTTACTTACTTTTTCTTAATTAAAATTTACAAAAATGTTTAATTAGTTTCAATAATTTTAAAGATTTGTTTTAGGTGTCCCCTGTGATATTTCTCAAATCAAGTGCGTATAAATGTTGGGATTATTTCTGATTTACCCAGATCTGTGTATCTCTGAAAATGTTCTAAAATTAGCCTGGATGTACATGATGATCCTGTATTGCATAATTGCTGTTGCATCAGCGTCAATATCACTCAATTGTTTATTTTACTTCAATTAGTGCCGATTGTTACTACCAGATTTATTCACCTCTTCGCTCATATTCGCGCCCACCCAGGCGATATATCTCTAATAAACGGGACAACTGATATGTTATGAGTAATTACAGAATAAATCTGCTGTAATGATAATTACTGTTCTCAGTGGGCGTAATAATATCGCCTCTATGAGCTTTTGTTTTAGCAATTTACATTTTCTCTACCAAGAACAACGTTACAATCAATTCATCAATTCTGCGATTAATCATTTCGTTTAAACACGTGCATAAAATACAATCACTCTTAGATTCATTATAAGTTCCCCAAACCACAAACACACTTTAAAAAAAAAAATTAAAACATTAACAAAAATTATTTTTATGCCAGATATTATGTTTATACTAAATAAATTAGCACGCAATGCATTATTATATTAGTAGGCCATTCTCGTACTATAATATAATTTTAATCACCCTCTCCCCTCTCAGAAGTATACACTCATTACCATTATGCAGGTACTGCAACTGACTAAGGACCGACGGTCACAGTAAGAGCTAATTTTATAAGTACACTTTGAAAAATCTAGCACACAATCTAAAGGGGCTGGGTAAGCCCTAGAAAGGTGCACAAACTCCCTCCAGCCAATCCACCGTGGTAGCACTGAATTCGAACTTAAGCCTGAGTACTAAGCGCCTTACAGGTTCAGCTGTCTTACTCCATCAATATTTAATTTTTAAAAAATGGTTAAGAGCAGAATATAAATTTTAGTAAAAATGTTATATTTTTGCAAAAGAAAAATGTTCAACTTTCACAACGAAGTACAAAAGTACTTTTCAAAACTGTTGAAATTAGGGTGAATAAAAGTATCAACTGAAAGGCTCATTTGGAAAATTAGTACGGGCAATAATTTATATACCACGTAATATAAAAATATCTGTTCTGAAACGAGCAAAGATTAATTTAAACTTTAAATAGTGTGGTAAGAAAAGTTATTAGATGCACGAACCGCACCAGATTTAAAAATATTTATTAGTTTAAATTTGTTATGTAAATTTTAACTTGATAATTCAATAAATACTAACTTTATATAATGCAGTACCATAATTAATAATATAAACTTTATATTTCATACATGGACTATCCTGTAGCAAATGGAGTATGTTATCTTCTAAATAAACCCTTCTTGCTCAGGGACATAATGCATGGGATAAATGAACAAAAAAAATAATCCAATAAAAACGAACTATCTAAATAATAACACGTTTTCAGGAATAATACCACATTTGTTTTATTTATATCATCTTTGTTTATCTTCGATTTTTTTTTATTGCAATCAATTATGAACTTTTGAAACTACCTGATATTAAAACTTGATTAAAACTGATATTAACCGACATAACTTCAATCGTCCTTGCCACTGTGATCTGGACTCCTAATGCCAAGTGCTATAAACTTCTTGTTTCATTACTGATAAATCGCCTTTAAGTTAAATTAATTTAATCACAAACTACTTACTCAGAATAAATTACTTATCGTACCGCTACTGGCCATGAACGGTCAGGAGTGCAGTACTACTCGAATGTATTGAAGTACTGTTACTAGACCAAATTATCTACTCGGTCCACGTTGGGAATCACGCTAGACCTCCAGATTTATCCCTAATTAAGGATACCCACTCTACGAAGTTGATTGGACCCCGGAGGGCTCCCTGACCCACAGGGAAATTTCTCATGGCTTCAATCACAGAATAAATAATTATCTGTCACAGCAGTATTCGAACCCAGGTCTGGGGTTAAGAACCAAACCTTAACACAATTTAATAAGCTAATCAAACCTTACCACTGAGCCACCTCGCTCTCAATATATATATATTATTCAATCTCGATCGTTCTATTTTGCGTATTGAACAGTTTTGTAATTTAAAATATGAATACCTGAGATAACAAGCATTGCCTGGAAAAGATGTAAGAAGTTAAACTTCATCAAGTTTTTTGTAAAAAGGAGACGATGTATTATATTTGGCAAGGGTAGAGAATTAGACTGGATATGAGAAAACCTGGCTCAATAATATTTTTATTTCAATTTTAAATTAAACATATGCGCTGTTTTTTTTAATATAATTTATTATAACTTATAATTATAATAACTGACCTAACACGACTTGTTAGAGAAAATCTCTTTGAAATGAATTAAAAGAGATCGAAAATGAATTACAGTAAAATAAATAAAAATATAGCCTGTTCCTTTAACGCCAGTAAAAGGTATGAAGCAGGAAAATTGCTTGTCAAACGCGCTATTGAGGAGGCAATGTCGTCAGGGAACATCTGTTAGGCATCAGGAGACGACAATCCCACGGAATTGAATTTTCTCTAAGTTGAATATGAACAAACGAGCAAGTGAATGATTTTCCAAAAAAAAGGTAGGTAGCTCCACCATCCATCTTGTGGGAGTTGGACTTACATGTAATATATAATTGCGGCAAATAAATAAATATAAATGTTTTTATCAGGATTTGTTGCCTCATTCATCAGTTCTGATATTATTCAAAAGATGGAACTGCCCTCACGTTATTTTTTATAATAATTATTGTTGATTGTCGTCACTTAAGTAGTGATAATTGGAAGTCGAAGGAATATTTTCAGTCATTTTAATTGGTTTTCTAAAATGTGGGATATCTTCTATTTGCAGCAAATTCTTCACTTATTTAAAATGTGCTGCCATCGTGTTACTGCATTTTTTAAAATTTAATAAATGCAAAGTAAAATAAAATAAAACAAACTTTTTTACACGAAAATATAGTTAATTTACAGCTTTTAGCAGCGTATAGAAGTTGTATTTCTACGTGTAAATGCTATCCAGATATTTCGGCGCCATTGAGGACATGATCAAAAAGATTTTTCCCTAACTAGGAATTTTTCAGCTCTTTAATTATTTCAATTTTTCCTTATCTGTTTTGCTATACAAAATCTATATATATACATATAGATATTCTCGACATTTTTGCAACGTTTTGACCCTTTCTATTGGTTATTTTCAAACCTTGTCCTCTTTACCCTAACCACATTTCTAAAATTATCTATTTTCATACATGGAAAACCTTTTAGAATGTTTGTCGTCCTTTTTCCCAGCTTTATTCATTTTTTTAAATAAATCTTGTGTATAATATTTTTTAATATATTGTAGATGTAAAAGCCTCAAGAAAAAATAATCTACTAAAAAAAACAGTTAATACATTTTGGAGATGTAAATATGAAATTAGATAATTTTAATGACGTAACAAGGGAGCAGAGGAAAAAGGATGAAAGGGCCAAAAGGTTGCAAAAATGTGAAGGATATATTTATTTATTTAAAATAAAACTGTTAGAAATAAAAACCATATTTTATTATATAGTTCATATTGTAAATAATTGGATTTTAGTGTGATTCAAAAAAAGTTCTTCCTCAATCTATCTATCTAACGAATCTATGTACGATAGTGATAAGACATAAAAAATTAAAAAGAAATTTTGACAATACGCAGACATCTCTGGAGTTAAAAATAAGATAAAATGCTCCAAGAAGAATAAATGACGAATACTTTCATGGAGTTGTACGAGTATTTATAATATTGCATAATCGTATTTATAATACAAACAAGTTTTAGTAGGATGACTGGGGTGCACAAGTGAGGAAAAAAAGTTTCAAAATGGTCATAGTTAAAAAAAAAAAAAAGCCGAAATGTGACGAAAATATATTTTTCCATTTTTATATGTAAAAATTGTTTGAAAGTGAAATTAATAAAACAAAATTATACTTATATAGTTTTGTTTACGATTGTGGGTTTAATGAGGTTCTAACAAAAATATTTTCAATCATTTGGTGGTAATTAATAATTTAAAAATTAATCCTTCAAGAAATGAAAACTAATAATATAAAAATCATAATAAAAAAATCAAATTATGTCAAGTAATGTCATAATCATTTTGATTGATTTTTAATAACTTAAAATTAATCCCACCAAAAAAAAGAAACAACTGTAATGAAGTTGTTCATAAATAATACAGTATTTTTTGTTATTGTTTTTTTTATCATAGACGCCAAAGAATTTTCTGCAGCAAAAAATTAAGAATAAAATTACATATTTCAAAAGCACAAGAATTTAATTTACTTCCATTTATTGGAAATAAAAATGTAATCAAACGAAGGGTTTTTTTGATGATGAGCTTGAAAAGAGTATTAAATTGGAAGGGAGGTTGAAGGAGTGGGGTAGGGAGGAAGCAGCCCCTCCCAAACCTCCTCCCTCGAACAGGAGTACAGGGGAGGGCAGGAGTTTATTTATCATTCATCCCTTTCATCTCTATCATTATATTATTTATTTAAAAATTGCAAGAAATATAATTGGCTTTATGTATTGATAGTATCCTACAATATTCACCCATGGAATTATTTTTAATTAATTATTTCTATATCGATTCTAGTTGCCTAAATATAGTACCTATCGAAGTAATTAGTAATAAAAACAAACAAATAAATTACAAATAATAAAATTGATCGTTAATAAAAATTAATTCCATAGATCATAATTAGATAGGAATTAAATAGGATCTAAAGTAACGGAATTGATAATGGTAAATTGATGTTTTGGTCCCTCCGATAAAGAATGGGCCGGAAAGGGGAGAGAAAAAGAATTAGGCGATTTTCCCTCTCTTCAGGAAAATTTTTCTCCATTTTCATCTGTTTGGGAACTCTTTCCCATCAGGAGAGCAGGAACTAGCAGGAATTATCTGCTTTTTCCCGGCTTTCCCTGCCGATCCTCCCTTATTCTTTCATCGTCTTTATTTCCCAATTATATTTTTTCTGTAATTTTACAACGTAATTACTATACTATATTCAATTTTATTTTCGAAATATATCTTTCGTTTTATTATTATCAATATTATTTGGTTGAGTAGACACAGCGTTTAGTTTCTAGGCCAAAAATGTATTTGTTATAGAAATTAATTTCTATTTTTAAAAAATGGCACAACTTTGGAAGGATCTTATGAAATTGACTAATCGAGTTAATCTAATCCAGGCTTTGAGTAAAATATTTTTATTATAAACTACTATACTTTCTTTTGTTTTTTTAGTAGGATTCATTTATTATCTAAAATCTATTAAACTGGAGAAAACTTTAAGCTCCACATTAACTCCATTTTTTT
>NW_027110283.1:184380-258142 GCF_000696795.3 Halyomorpha halys
TTTACTTTTTTTGAGGATGTAATTTAATTATAAAACTATATTTATACACATAAATTTATTTCAACATCTGATAATCCTAACTTCGGAAATGTATCAAAATCTAACAAGAATTATTATTTCTAAAATAACAAAGATGAACGACGAGCTAAATGCTGGCACAGATAACGTGGTAACATAAACAAAAAAGGAAACATTTAGGGCGATAGAGAGACAGGAGGCCTATTGTTTATCTTGCTCTGTTATATTACAGTGGGGATGCTGCTACCTGTAGCGGATAAAGGAACCAATGATGTACTGTCCCCTTATCTATATCCCCTGTTCCGATATTTATGACAACCGCTGTCTGAATATATGAATCCATGGGTCCGCCCATTCGATAATCCTCTTCTTCTAGGCCATATGGGCGTCCACAGCAATAGTTTATAAAATATAGGCTGGACCACATTATGTCCGAATAAAATATTTCTCATAGCTTTAAGAAAAATTGAAAACTGATTAAATTTGAAATACATAGAAACTTTCATATAATGGGGAAAATGATGTTGTTTCCGTTAAGAATAAGTAATACAAAATAAAGTGACAATCTAAATACTAAATTATTTTCGTATCGTCAAGCTGTGATTCCTTTAAAATCCGAAAAAAATAAAATAAAATAACCCGATTTATAAACTATTCAAACAAGGATATTGGAAATTCGAGGATGATTTTTCGAATTTATAGGATCATTCTGGGTTGACGTATTGATCCTATACATACGAGTAATTGGTCCCATTGGGGCGAACTGTATGTATGGTACCAAATTAAAAGAAATTTTGCACTGATGTATAAAGGCAGTGGACAGCTTATGGAAGTATTTTTATATTATACTTATCTTGAACCATAATCCCCTAAATTATGAGCGATGTATTCAATTTTTTTTACATACACTGAATGCTACTATACAATGATTAGGTGTCAATACCCCCTCATAAAATAAGCGGACAAATTTTCTGATATTATGAAATTAAAAATAAAACAATCGAAACAAAACAACAATGCTATCTTCTTGGTTTAATAAGAAATATAATTTCTAAATAACGTAATATTTCTCACAGATTTAAAATAAGAATTAATTATTAATGAAATAAGTACGTACCTAAAAGATGTAATACATATCCCTTATATGTAATACATATTTTGATACAATTTTTCGAAAATGCTCTGACACATTAAGCAAAAAAACGGTATTATATAACCTATTCCCAAAATAAGGGACGCACAAAATTTATTTTTGCTATCTGGAGATAACACATACACATTTTATTATTTATTTTTTCGTTATAGAGAAGTGAAAATTACTTATGGGGAATAAAATTGGTGTCCGCTTCCGGATTAGAGGGGTTCCGTAATAGTTCAAAAGCATCAAAGTACCCCACTGGACAGTTCTATAAACTTATATTTCCTCATATATTTTGATAAACGTGGTTTTCACAATCAGAGGGAGACATCGTAAAAAAGATCATTTTTTTTTTTTAAATTCCTTCTTATAATTCTTTCATACTTCAATCTTCAAATAGTTAACTCTTATTAAAGGTTTATCAATACCAGTTTTTTGGTTCATTTCGGGGTTTAGCGTCCTTATAAAGGACTAAAGGACTGGTTATTCCAAAAGTTACTTAAATATCCTAACCAAGGTGATTTGTTCCGTATGTGGATATGGTCCAAGCAATTATAGGGAAAGACATAATAAAAACATATATCAGACAAAAGACAAATCATGGAATTTGCAACAACTAACTGTACAAAATAGGCTTAACTGAAACTTTTAAATATGAAAATTATAGAAGTAACGAAACCCTTAAAGACATTGTACTTGAATGTCCGACAAACAAAAAACATCAAGAAATATTGTTCAAAGATTTAGATAAGAATCAAAATATTATTTTGACTATGAAAAAATACGTTACACCCATAAATAATTATAAATGTTTAACAGATAAAATTATGGTATAGTATATTAGTAAAACAAATGTAGTTATGGTATAGTATATTGGTAAAACAGATATAGTCGTGATATTGTACATTAGTAAAACAGATATAGCTAACTTAATAAATAATAGCAGTAACAAAGGGAAACTATCCAAGAGAGATTTCATAGAATATAATTAATTAATATATGGCTGTATGGAATAAATCAATACTATCAATACATAGGGAGAAAAAACATGAACCTTGTTGGATGGGACCTAAATACAACTGGCAGGACATACTTGTTTGAATATGGAAAATGAGCATTGAGTGAACTTAAATGAAGATTAAAGATAAATAAAACAAAGAAAAATTTTCTGTTTTTTTTTTTAATTGTTTGTCTTATTTTTTATGTAAAATTAATATTATTCTCCTGATATATATCCAAAAAAGCCGATCTAGTACAAACAGTGATTCCGAATTTTAGTTAGCCATACAACATTTTACAAGATTTGGACTTAAATGAAAACTAGGTATAATTACTAGTCAAAATTGATGAGCCTGTCAATTATACTTTGGGGGATACAAAATAGTGGCTGTCAAAGCGTAAAAAAATAATGTTTTATTCTGAGTTTCATATCTTTAAAATTACCTACAACCCAAGGCCTAACAGGATATCATTAAAAAAGAGTACATTTCCTAAAATATGAGGCCTAAAAGAGCTGTTTAGCTTCAGTAGTTCCCGAGATACTGTTGTTCTAAAAGCAACATTTCAGAAATAATGTAGTGAAAAATCAGTAGTTCTTAGAAATTTACATCTCAGGAGCCATGAGAACTACAAATAAGAGGCAAAGCTAGTAACAGAGCTATCAATTATTTTATAATATTTATCTTCGTAGGAGTTGTGTTTTTCATGATATTTAATGAAAGATAGATTTTACAAAAATAAATTAATTTATAAGTGTTCGAAAAAATGAAAAATTCATAATTTATAACTGTTTGAAAAAATGTAAAATTCATATTGATATGCAAATATAAAAACTACTACCCCTACGAAGATAAACGTTAAAAAATAACTTTATAGTACATTCAAATAGCTTTAATTTGATTGTTGACAAATATCTGTTCATTTAATGGTTATTTAACTTAATTTTTTCATAAATCGAACATTTGGTCCGAACAATTAGAAATCAATAGTTTGTTCATTTATTTCGACAAATATGAAAAATACTATTCCGACAAAGATAAACGACTCCATAGTACATTAATCTATTAAGCTTCAATTTGAGTACTACTAGGCATCTAATAAAAATATCCCACAATAAATTCATCGGTTCCTTTTAAAAATAGAAATTTTAACTCAGGAACTGTTAAACATAAACAGCTATATTAGGGCTCATATTTTAGCAAATTCAGTCGACTTTAAATGAATTTCTATTAGGTTTTCTAGTGTTGAAGGTAGTTTTGAAGATATACAGAGCTCCAAATGAAAAATTAATTTTTTTTTTAACTCTTTGAAAAAGTTTTTTCTTCTCCCTGACTATACAAGCAGACTTTTTCTATTTTGACTTGTAGCTATGCGCAGTTTTTATTATTTTAAGCGATAATTGGAGTGAAATATTTTTAACGGGCTCTTGTACTTCGAAAATTTGGATTCAAAATGTTTCACTACAGTAAATAGTTTACCATACTATATATTTTATATGTGAGTAGGTGAAAGCAAAAATAACTGATTATTGCATTCATACAAAGTAGCTGGATCGATAAATAAAATGATTAAAGCTTGCTCGAAATTTTATGATATTTAAAAGTAACGCATCATTATATAAGGTAAATGCAATTAAATAATAAGGAATGAGTAATCCGATTAAGACAGTATTATCACACACTAAGACCTACAATAACATTGCATTGTAGACAGCAGACCGATTTAGCGGAAAATCCTGTACTATCTATGCTAATTTAATATCACTCACTTCATATGCAAATCCAGCTTGGTCCTTTCATGTTTCCCTGATAACAACGAGTTGATAAGGACACATTTAATTCTAGCCCTTGGTGTACTACCATCTAGTCAACTAATAAACTAACCAGTAAAGCTCTTATTGTTTTAGAGAAATGACTGGCATTGCGATAAAAATAGTAAAGCCTATGGAAGAAAAGATTTAAGATGATAGAAAAGAAATCAAAAGGATGAATAACAAAATCTTTTGAACTCTATTTAAAATTTAAAAACCATTTAATAATATAAAAGGAAGATTCCAGAGTGGGGTAAAAAAAACTCAAATAGTAATTAAGCTATTTAATGTTCCCCAATGTTTCGCCACACATTGCAGGGCTTTATAAGGGCTATAAAAGATACAAAAAATTAAAATAAGATTTACAGTGAATGTATACATAAACAAGAATTACAAAAAGTTATATAAACATATAATGAAAACTGAAATAATAACAAATAAAAAGTAGATAAAAAAGAAAGATTAAAATATAGTAAACACTGAGGGGGTCTTATTTTGTTTATTATTTTTCTTTTTTCTTGAATTTTATTTCCCTTATTTTACCGTCTTCCATGTTTACTGTATTTTTATTTTTAATCTATTTTTTGTTTGTTATTATTTCCGTTTTCGTTAATTGTCTAATAACTTTTTGTAATTCTTATTTATTTATACTTTTCACTGTAAATCTTATTTTAGTTGTTCGTATCTTTTTTATCCCTGGTGAACTGCAATGTGGGGCGAAAGGTTGTTTCACATTAAATAGTTTAATTACTATTTGAGATTTTTTTATCGCACCCGGACCATCTTTCTTTTATATATTACACAACAACAACAATCTTCCGATATCTAATAATATATTTTATTTTATTTGCAACATTATTATTAAATTATTATTTTTATTTTTTTAAATTTAAATGGGGGCGATAGTAGCAGCGTGGTAACGCGCCGTCTACCAACCCAAAGGTTGTGAGTTCGTGTTCCCGGCCCTACCCTGGTTTTTTCAAGCATAACATTTTATATTACTCACTCACCCTGGACATTTGTGAGACCCATTAGTCTATGGGTGGCACTCACAAAAAAAGTAGGCGTGGGAGTGACGAATACATCCCTATTAAAACCACGTCAAGAAACCCGCGATGTATTTTTTCCCTAGTACGTTGCGCGCGACCTTGGACCTCCACGGTCTGTCGCGCCAATAATATTAATAAATATTTGAACATCAGAATGATTTTAATTAAGAGACCGGAACAGTGCAGTCTAAATAGAACAAACGCTGATTAATGGCACTTGCAATTAATGACACATAACGGCAGGGAAAACATTTAAAACGTATTATTTTACGTCTACACAATGGATTAGGTTTTTGAAGACTTAAAAACTAATCAATAATTATTTTCAAACATAAATAAACAATTAAATCAAAGTTAAAAAAGAAAAAATGCTTTGATTGTTCAATATTATGAAATGGAATCAAGACCAACGATCAAGTTAATTCTTTCTGAGAATCCATCTACGCAACATGTCAAGAGAAAATTATTTCAAGTAAAATAGTTGTGCGAATCCTTTTTAACAATTACAAAATGCATTAAATGTCAAATACGATATTATAGGCAATCTAATTAGTTAAATTAAATTAAATCGGTAAAAATAAAACTAGTTATTAAAACAGTGGACGAATTTAAATTGTGATTATGATTAAATTATTACAAATAATGTTCAAACAAAAAATGTTTTAAGCAAATTCAAAAGCAGTTATAAAGCAGAAAATAATTATGAAGAAGTCATCTCAACCAACATCCCAGCAACCAAGTATTTGATGACATTTATAAAAATTGTAATCAATGTAATTTGATGTCTTGATTTAACTTTAATTTATATCTTTTAAATTGTTTCTTGTTTATATTAGAAATTATATTTCTTATATAAATAACTAAATTAACATAAAATTTAAATTAATTATTTGCCATTTTATTAGTTCATGTATTAATATAGAAATAAAATAAAACTTGTATCAGATGTACCTATTAATGTCAATGATACCATAGTAAACTTTAATATAACGATAAATAAAAACATGAAATAAATTGACAATCTATTTCATAATGATGAAAATGTAACCATAGCAATCCTACTGTATATAACATTGTAAAAAAAAAAAACGCACAAAAAAAAATACTATTTTGTATTATTGCAGTTGCAGTTGCAGGCCTACCTTCTACGCCATAACCCCTGATGAAGACCTGAAATTCAGGGCGAAACGTCGGCATAAAATAAATAAATATGGTTTTGTTTATTTATGTTGTTCTTTGCTGACCGCACCTCCCGACAAACTTTTCCAATCATTAATCTACGGTCAACTATCTACACCTCCTTATTTTGTATTATATTAAATAATGTTTAATGTGGTCCAAAACATTTTTTTGAATCATTTAGATCAGGGGTGGCCAACAAGTCGATCGCAAGGGCAATTTGAACGATCGTCGATAGTTCGCAACGTCTAGGGTGGAATCCCGTGTACACTGGACTTTGGAGCGATTGTAGAAGACATAACTTCCTAGCAAATAGTTCAGACATATTTCATATAGATCAAAAGTTATTAATAATACATGTTCCTTTAATTCGCTTGGACGTGAGTTTTTTGGTCATTCAAATAGTTGTTGTTGTTTTTTACGTAGGTAGATAAGCCGCATATCTGTATGTGTACTCAGCGAGCTATTGATAGATTAGAAAAAAGTAAGTCATATTCTTCTTTCATGATACATTTTCCTTGCCCAAAAAAAAATTGCGAAAGTGAAATATTGAAATCGAATTAACAGCCATACTGTTCAGCTTTATAACAACTTTTTCATATTTACGTATAAATAGTACAAACTAAAAACTTAAAATATAAGAAATAGTTTCGAATCTATCTATATTTCTTTCTATCCATATCTCACGGGAAGGCACCTAATACTGAAACACAGTGTATAAACATAGTATGCTAACCGAAGACTACTCCTATGAAAAATCGATCACGACATGCTTATAACATAAAAGGTAGATCTTATATACTGAAAAGTTCCCCATCCCTGATTTAGGTTGATATCTGATAATTTGAAATTAATCCCACAAAAAAATTAACAATCACAATAAAATTGTCCATAATAAATAGTAGCTTTATTTTAAAAAAATAATGGTGATGAATTAAATAAAGTTAGTCTTTAAATTTCTTATAAAACCTTAGCTTAAGATAGCTTTTGAATCTTAGTCTACAATAACCAGCCTACTCCAACTCAGTTTATTTTGGCCTATTGTTTTATAATTTACTGTTTATACCTCTGTAAAATCTTTGTTTCTTCTGTTTGTTTATCTAGTACGTGTTTTAACTCATCGTTTATTAGAGGCCTCCTGATTTAAATAGGTCAAAACAATTAATTTCAGTAAGTAGCTATGTTAAGCAGCTCCCACTGCTAATTTTGACTAAAATAATAATGAAAAGTTGCTATATCTCACATCATGGATCTATTTTTATTCATTTATCTGATTCTTATTTATTTTATTTTTGTCTCTACTGTCACTTAATTTATTTTATTTATAAATTATAAAATTTTTGTTGCATCATGAAGGAGGGGCACATCACCTCCAGATATTTAATGCGGATCCTAACAGTTATTGGTAATAAAAAAAAATATTCTTATACAAAGATAAGCACTCAACCACCTTTCTCTTAACTATTAATTTTTATTGAATTAAGTTTTGCATGATTTTTATTTTACTTCTGATTAGTTTGCATATCTGTTTTATAGAGAGCCTTCAATTAGGGATAAAACGGCAGTTGGGCGAGTTTCTGACCAAATCACTACCTTGCAAAATCGTTGGTATAGAAACAACACTTCCTAACCATCTATTCTGTATCTGAGACCTTACATTGGTAGTTCTGATACAGGTTTTAATTTCTTTATTTGTTTTAATGTACTCCTATCATAAAAATAGATATTCTTAACAGGAAAAAAACATATTCTTAACAGGAAAGACTTATTGATCGACTCATATCCCTCCTCGTTATGCGGTTGTCTACTTTTTCTTTGTAAATCATTTTAATGTAAATATACTAAACCCCAAACTAATAAATAATAACATACAAATTAATAATAAAAGTAGAAAACTGAATTTGATAAAATTTCTATCTCATATTTGACTCAAATGATTAATGCAATCTGTATGTATTATTAACCAGCCAATCATTATCCGCTTATTGGATGAAGTGGACCAAGTCCAATCAAGGGGCCTAATAGATAATGTTGATTTGGTGGACCAAATTACCCTCCACTTGGTTGTTTATATTACTCGACAATGTCAAACAAGCTTCAATAATATAAGAGTTCATTTATCTAATATATTGCATCCACCTACACTGTCTCTCTCTCTCTAACAACATAATTTATTTACTTTATATCCCTTTGAATATGGAACATAAATAGTAACAACAGACAAATTTGACTTTTTTTTAATGCCAAAAATAAAAATATTTACTGAACCCAAAGGTTCGATACTGATAACGCCAATAATTATAGATTTTTTTTTACATAATCCATTTTTTTAACTTTAATTAAAATAATTCATTTTTCCCCTTGTATCCAATAATACCCTGTATAAACATTAAATTTAAATATAACACTAAATAAATAAGGATAATACATAAAAAAAAATAGATAATGATAATGATAAAACAAATAAAATAATATACACCCATCATAATTAAACATAAGTAGATCAATAAGATCTTGGATCTAACACAATCCATGTTTTACTCGAAAATTATGATGTTCATTTGTCGGTTAAGCGCTGAATACTGTATATTATATAATACTGTATAATATTGTCGGTCCATTCTCACGGTTAGGCATATTTTTAAAGAATGTACTAACTATTTGTCAATAATAAACAGGATAGGACTGACCCCAAATTTATCAGAAGCTCTCACAGACGAGGAAGCTAAAATTACATTAGTGTTTGAATTTTTGAAAGAACATCGCCTTCTTTATAAATTATAACTCCTCTTCGATTTTAATTTTTTTATTTATTATTTAATTAACTTTTAAATAATTTTTAGCATGCCATAGGCGTTGATGACTAGAGGATTTTACGCCTTTAAGCAACAATAAACAAACAAACAACGATTCGTTCGATATCTATATCATCAAGCTTAAACGTCCATTTCAGTCGACATGATGTTTTTCATTAAATCATATTTCCTGAAAGCATGTTGGAAGATCCGGCGCCTGTGTAATCATCGGAATTTTCCATCGATTTATGTTTTATGTTATAAAAAAATATATAATTTAAACTTCTAATACCTGTAAAATCGTTTCCCAGAACAAAAAACAGAATGATTTCCAGCTCCAATACTTTATCTGAAATATATTTATAGTAATGAAGTTGACACTTTTACACCCTATTCTTGGACCATCGTATCCTCGAATGTTCAAATATCTTAAGAATCGCTATATGACAAAGAATTTGAATACTCATCTTACATTCGGTGGTATCACTATTGTTACAAGAAACTCTTATTTGAGTGTGAAAAAATAAAGATTGAGTTAACCTAAATAGGTATCAAAGGAAATAAACATTAAGTTAACCTAAATAGGTATCAAAGGAAATGAAGCCGTTGTAACTGAGTGAGTTGTTGCATCACCTCAGCAGTGTCTGAAGTAGCGCCGCACAGTAGTGGCTACTGCCGTTTTTGTGCAGAAAATCCTTAAACTGTTTAAATCTTCTGTAATTCTCATGAATTCCTATGTTATTCAGGGTGGTGAATTCAATAGAATGATTATGTAAAAATATAAATCTTAATTTCTTCATCATTAAAATCATTTTTCCCTATAAATAAAATGGTATTCTGATTCACAGTGTTCTTACTACTATTACTAATCAATAGTAGTAAGAACAATAGTAGTGAGAACAATAATTCTCACATAGTGATGAGGACAATAATTTGCCTACAATTATGTGCCCCTGACGTAATATGTCAATGGAAGTTACACAAAAGTTACTACAAAATGTACACTTTTATGGGAAAGTAGTCTCATCACAAAGGTCAATAATTTTTTTTGGAATGGACGAAGAAATTTTTAAAAAAATATTTCACGAAACAAACCTATTTTTGAAAAACAACTATTTTCACACTTCTTTCGTGAACAACTTTCGTTGGTACTGACTTGGCCGAAATATTTTTTGTTTGATAGTTTATAGCGAAGTAACAACGACCAGTAAAACTCACTTTTTTCCCAATGCCTAAATAACGTTTGTAGGTTCGTTACCTATAGGTTAACATCCTTCTCCCATGAGATAGATATTCAAGGAAATCTAACAAGATTGAGATACAAGCTAAATTTAGAACTTTTTAAAATTAATTTGTCGTCTTGTAGATTTATTTTGATTTTGATTTGACTAATTTATATTAATGTTCGTAACACCAATGGTTTATTTAATTTACTATTATTTATATTCCTTAAATTTTATTTTATTTTATATCCATCATTTTATTTTATTTTTAATTTTTTTTTTTACTCTATTCATATATTTACCTTAATTTATTTTATTTTTTTAATATTTTCTATGTACAAATTGTGTGATTGAATATGTACTCATTGCCCTTGAGTGTGCCATATTGTATTATCTCAATAAAATATAGGATAAAAGTAATTTTTCATCTAATTTATTCTAAATTGTTGTCCTTGCTTATGTCCCACAAAAATGATCTAGTACACACAATAATCTGAAATTTCATTTTAGAATAAGTGAGACACTAAATTAATAGTAGACCTTTCTCTAGAATCTAAATAAAGTAAGCTAAACCATTTTTTCTTCTGAATACTGTTTACTCCTACCAATAAAAAGAGAAAAAAAGGAAATATGTGTTTTCCTTTTTATTGTTCATAAACACACGGGTGGAAAATACATAGGAGGCTTAGTTACAATTAATAAACTTTAAAAGTCGGTGTAAAATAGGTAGGTAACGTTAACTGAACTGATAAATTGTTTCATTGAATCAAAATGGAATTAAAAAAAAAAAAGAACAAAAATAAACTTTTGTTGGACACATTGAAAATAAAACGTTTAACGAAATTAGTTGGCTATATAGAAAAAAAAAGAGGCGGCATTTATACCTGAAACAAGAAAGAGGAAGGGAATAACTTTGTTGAAAAATGGATATTTATAAAAAGAGAAAACGAACAATCTTTTTCTTTTTTCTTTCCTTTAATATCCAGGAGAGTGAAAACAAAATTGAAAAGAACATAAAAAAGGATGATAATGAAAGGGGGTTTCAAAGAGAGTTAAAAGAATGGCAGTTATATTGAAACTGTGAACTTTGGTCACATCATCGTTCACAGCCGTCGCGGCTAAATGCTCTCGGGAAATATTTTCTATGAAGGGGTCCTAAAACGGCAACTACTACGCCTAGCATGAAAGATCAAGCTCTATTTTAATGGTTTCTTAGTTCTAAATATCACTCATCATTACTCTAGTCACACATTTGCATCATGAACTTATAATTGACATATATTTCTATCCAAAGACGTATCACACTCATTTAGTAATAATTAAAAAACTGAATAATTATCATAAACAATATTTAAAAATTTTATAAACAAAATGTTATTTTCAACACATGATCTAATAAATAATCTTCTATTTAATATGCTGGAAGAAAGTACACACGCAGTGTAGTGTAGTATTTGTAATTGAAAGAGTAAAAAAGAGACATGTTTACACAGTGACATTTTAAACACAATGCAGCAACTATCCCAGCCACTTTCATGGTGTTTACTGTCATATCAGCAGTGTCGCACTAGGTTTGGCGTGACAGTTGACAGTAAATGTTGTGATAGTGAAGCTTCTATCACGTTAATTGCCACGTGTAGTGATTTGTTAGAGCTTATCAGTAATAAACGGTAATGGTATTGTGAAATAACTGACTGTCAAAAGGTTTAGATTAAGTTTACTGTCACATTTTAAAAAGGATAGTGGCACACAATGGTGTCTGAATGTCTCAGTTACGCTAAATCACTACCAAGATAGAAAACCATCACCTTACAAACGAGTTTTTGGTATATAAACTATACATACATATTTTAATTATATTATTTCAATTTCTTGAGACAAGGTGATTATTTATTAAATAAATCAAAAATTCGTATCCATTTTTGTCTCAACACTTTATTTTTCACTAGTCCAACGTTTCGGCCATTCCAGCCAAGGACATCTTCGATATAATTTCTTCCTCACATTAATTTAAAGTTTCTTTTGCAGGCTATTCTGCCCAGGTCATTTTCTTTATTATAAGTTAAAAGCCTACTTTTTAAAATTTTAAATCTTTAATATTTAGTTTTCCTATATAAGATTATCAACAATTAATACACTACCATGGCAGAATAGCCTGCAAAAGAAACTTTAAATTAATGTGAGGAAGAAATTATATTGAAGATGTCCTTGAGGATGGCTAGAATGGCCGAAACGTTGGACTAGTGAAAAATAAACAGTTGAAACAAAAATGGATACGAATTTTTGATTTATTTAATAAATACATATGTTAATGATTTAATTTAATTGACTGGCAAAAACAGTATATATACTTAAAAGTCTGGATTCCCATTATCATTAAATACCCCAAGACTTACAACAAAGCCATTTACCAAGATGTTTATATAAACATACAAATTAAAACATAGTTACAACTAATTCAAATAAAATAATATTTCATGAAATTATATTAATGATAGCCCTGTAACATTTTAATCTCGTAGCAAATCAGTTTTTTCACGGGCTAAATAAATCCGTCACTAATCGAAAATCCTTGGGAAGCTGTATAATTCTTATTTCAGGATAGTTTGTATAATGCCAATTTAATTTGTATAAAGTGAAATTAATATCCTTTTTGTTTTCGAGTAGTTAACTTATAATTTAGTTTTCGAGTAGTTTTATCTACTTCAGTTACTATTATAGTTACTTTAGTTTATAATATTGATGAAACTATTTTAATCAATATTATAAACAAACTTTTAATTGAATAAATGGCATTACGGTGTTATAAAAATTCAATTCAATTTATAGACACTCGCTCAAAATCTGAATTTATATCGGTCTTTTGTACGAACCAAACGCTCAGACAGATATCAACAAACATGAAGGAAATTTAAGGAAACGTTTTGGCAAGCACATACGTATATATAAAAGAAAAGCCTTAATAGGACAGTGATACAAGAAGTGGCGGTTTGTAAGGCTCATGTTTGGATCTGTTCCAACTCGGCCCAAGGCGGGCTCTTTTTTATTTCTGCTAATTTTCATTAAATCTGACCTCATACGTCCAAGTTATTCGTTACTATTTATTTATAACCAAGCGCTGTCATCGAAATAAAATTGAAAAAAAAATTATAGGTCAACCAAAAAGCACCACATTGTCAAATCTAAGAATCCCAAAATAGCACCTAATAAAATAATAGCACGTCGGATGTGGTGAAGGTCAGTGATGAGCAGTTCCTATTTAATTTCTTTTTTTTTTTGTTAAGATCTCTTATCCAGCTCATTTTCTTTCTTTTTTTTTTTTGTGGGTTCTTGAAAATATAAAATAAATCCACTTCTTGTATCGATAAAATGGTAAATCATTTATGAACCCATTTATTTAGTTTAATTTATGAAGCCGTATATAAAAATTTCCACCGTAGTAATGTCACAAATTTGATAGGTTGGAAGAACTCATTAAAGTTGACAAGATGGATAGTGTAGCACCTAATAAAATGTAATGGCAAAATTACCGTTTCAATTACTACAACTACTGTTGATAAGGAAAAACTCAACAGAATCAATTTCAAATTCAGAAATAATCAAAGCAAAACAATATTATAGAACGATGTTTTGTCCATCAAAATGTCATTAAGTTGATAAGATGCAATAGTTCACTACCAAGACGTACAGTACTAGAGCTCAAGAGGACAAAAAATCAGTTATTTCACCCCATTTTTATCATCATTTTTTATTATTTTAATGATGACTGTGTATAATTACTAGTAAAAATAGCAGAAGTCTGCTAAGTATAATCAGGAGGAATAAAAACTGGCGACTGTTTCAAAACATTAAAAAAAAAAGTTTTTATTTATCCATAATGGAGCTCGTTGAACTACTTGAAACACTAGGAATCTTGCTAGAACATCATTTAAAGTAAAGTAAATTTACTAAAATAGAGCTGTTTACTTTCAATACTTCCTGAGATACAGTTTTTTAAAAACTTTTGTGGGAAATCTATATCTCAGGAACCATGCATGATATTTGCTAAAAATAAATTTATATCTAGTTTAATGAGTAAATGAGCCTTTTTACACCTTTAATTGTTACAAACAATATATTTCGTTACACTTTATTTATTATTAGCTTATGTTACAGAAGATGCTTTTAGTAAAATATTTATAAGTATTTAGCAATCAGAAACTATTTTCAAGGGCCTCTTGAAAGTGTTTTTTAAGACTTTCAGAGAGAGAAATAATATAGTGCATTCAGTAAAACAACAATGAATAGCTTACATAAAACATTTTATATAAAGCATCATCATGGTGGTAATCAGACATAATAGATATACTTTGCCTTGTATAACGAGGCAATCCTATTTAATGAAGTACCTTCTCATGAATAACAAACAGCTATATTAGAGATGAACCCTGCTACTTACCATATTAAATAACCTAATCATATAATATCCCGACAAAATTTGTGTAATCTTCGAAATACGTGTGTAACATATACTATCACATTTAGAATTTTGGTATAAATTTAGTCAAATTTTGAATATAAACGTGGGAAGCTAGGCGAGGGTCGAACTATTTATATAATTATTGCCAAGGACCTTGGACCCCGTTAATATAGGCCAGCTGGCAGTACTATGAATCGGGACCGATTCCCAACGCTGCGACACACAGCGTCGAGTAGGGACGCGACAGTGCAGTAAGTTCTGCTCATCGTTACTCTGTATTAAGCATCACTAAGGCAACCTGTGTAGATATATACGTCGCGGTGAAGGAAGCCAACATATTTTGGACCTGGCGGTCTCTTCCAATGAGGTAATGTGCTATTGTGGCCAAGATATTTAATCGTAATTTTACAACTTTTAAACATTCAAGAAATGAAATGAATTTTTCATGTGTACTGAAAAACATATTTAACTGTTCAAACATTGGGCTATCCATTATATCTAAATGTTTTCAAGATGAGATAATCCTGCCTAGTAACATAAAATATTCGGGATGGCGCGAGAAGGCAAGATTCGATAATTTTTTACTTATACTACTTTTATAACCTTCCTCTTCTTGTGATTCTTTGGACTAATCCTCTGAAAGTGAATTAAAAACCTATATTGAAAGTATTAGAGTAATCCGTTTCTTGTCTTTTGTCTTATTAGCAATGGTACATTTACTCTTGAAATATAGGTGTTTTAAATTTTTTTTTAAGGGAGAGAGAGAGAGAGAGAGAGAGAGAGAGAGAGAGAGAGAGAGAGAGAGATTTAGTACTGATTTATAATATTTCTCTAAAGAAACAAAGAGAGCGATTAGAGAGACAATGACAAAAAGAGAATAATGTAGATATTAGTTAAAGAAATTGCAGCTAGAAAAGTTAATTTTTTTTTTAACTTGACAAGAAGACTGTTCCAAAGAATTAATTACATATTCGTTAAGAAATCAGTTAGGTTGAAATTCCCGAAATCAAAGTTAGATTGGAATAGGCAATCTTGTTTATGAAGCTTTGAAAACGAAAACCTTTATAGGTTTAAAAAGGCTGTTATTGGTCAGGGGGGTGGCATAACCCTACTCTTCTTCAAAGCAAAAGTGAAGCCAAAAAAGCAACACCCAGGAAAGGGAGGTTTACGTTGGGGTTAATAGGAATGAAACAGATGACAGCCAGTGATTGTCTCATACTCCTTCCACACTCATCTCCAGGCTCCTGGAAGGCACATTAGGCCAGCCTTTTTTGGCTTCACTTTTTCAGCCAGCTTAACCCCGCCACTAAACTCCTTCCTCCAAGTTATTGCTATATAAGGTTATAATTAGTAATTATAATAGGTAGAATAGGTTTTCAACAACCTTCCTACTTAAATAAAAAAGTGTGTTCCCAGAAATGTTATTGATAATTTTTTCGGTAGTCAAATGATTATAGAAACACCTTTCGATAATGAAAACTAGGGCTGTCGAACTGTCACCAATCTTACGAACAATCTGTATGGCAGGCCGTGTTTAGAAGGTCTTATTAAATATAGCTATCAATATGGAGGAATTTATAACAGGTGACTTTAATGGTTACAATCATAATGTAGCTCATTTCCATGCATTCATTTTCGTTTTAACAGAGAATTCAAAATTCATAACAATTAAATCTATAGAAAAATAAAACGAACCAGAGTAACCGCCATCGATGTTATAGAAGGAACTCCGCAAAGGTTCCTTCAGTTTAGCCGAGGCCAGCCATTACGTGTAATGCTTTTTCCATTAGTAGATCTATCCCAATGGAGATAGCATTAAGGATGAAAATGAAAAATGGACCCGTGTTAGAGTGCAGGAGCTGTGTGGCGCCTAATGCGGCTCCATTTAACCGCGAAAAGAACACCTTATCTGTTATCATACCAAAATTAATATGTAATCAAATGAAATTCATTATTTTTATTATGCAGCTACTATAACACACTATTTCTTTACAAGGAATATAAAATATGAAAAAGACATATAAATACAAAAACAAATAAAATTTCAGAGTACGCGACATTATGTATTATACATTTAAATGATTATTACTTTCATTTACTGATATATGAACTATATAGTGAGCAGAAGTGTGATCGTGAAAAATTTCGAATTCGAATTTTCGACAGAAATACACGTTTTGAGGAGTCTAAGTCTCGCAAAATGGTCTATGTGTGTGTGAACAACCTAGCTCAAAAGTGAAAAATTGTATGAAACTGAAATTACTCTCTCAAAGCGGGCATCTACTTGGGACGTTACAGCAACGATCTTGATTAAACTCGGTGAATTAACGTAAAATTTAGTATTTTTAAATATCAGATAGCTCTGTTTCCCAATGGAATAGTCTGACAGGGCCATCACGTATTTTTAATAATAATGTAAAACAGATAAATATAAACTACCAAAAGATTTATTAATTAACTTAAATAGATAAAAAGAAGAATTTTTTTTCTTGATTGAAAGCACATCCCTAGAATGAGAGTAAAAATATAGATGTATTATATGCAGTTAGAAAGATAAAGATTTTAGAAAAAATAATATGTAACATAAAAAGCTGTATTGTGTATGTATGGTGATGGAGGATGACGAGAAACGGAATAAATAAAATATTTGTTATGAGTTTGACAGAGTGGGCATGTGCACTCTGTTTTGCCAGTTGAGTTAATGTTTTGCCACTATAATTATATATAGTTTCTTTCCCCACTCATCCTCGACTGTTTTTAATACCAGTAACGCGGTTAAGAGTGAAGCGCCAGGATCTCCCAGACTCCTGCTCTTTCCTCCACAACTGGGGGAAGAGTTCGGTCGGGGGTTCTCCAGGCTGTATTTTAAATAGGAATAACTGTTTGGATTTAATTAATGGGATCATTTTCCTTTCAGTTTAAAGTTCTTATTTTTTTTCTATTTCTTATTTTATTATAATTTAATTTATATATTCCTAAAAATTGGCGTGAATGAACTCTATGATTCATATTACCATTGTCTAAGAATACGACAGAATGTAATAATACACAATAAAAAAAAACAGAAGTGTTTTCAATTTTACTTAACTTTTGTATGAGACTTTCAGTTGATAGAATGACTAACTCTATAAAAGCATTTTTGATATTTTCAATATTGATTTTACAAGAAGAAGCATTGAATAAATGGTAGAGTAGAATGGAAATTTTAGTGAACTGTTATATTTTTATTTTTCTGATACGTTTTCGTATGATAAATGCTTAAATTTGGCATCAAGAGGTATTATTTAACGTAGTTTTCTGAAAACTGTTGAAATTAAAGTTAGTCAATCTGTCAAATGAACAGCCTCATTTTGAAAATTAGTACAGAAAGTGATAAAGCCATAGTTAATAACATAAAAATATCCGTTCTTAAACAAGAGAGGATTAATTTCTACTCTTAGTAGGGTGGTAAGAGAAATTTGTTTACTTTTATGTTATTTTCAAGTATTTGTTCAAAAACGTTGTGACAGAAAATATTTTTAGTCAACTGTGACCAGGCCCCGGAATTCCTAAGGATTTAAGTACCTGGGAGTCAGCGCATTATCACAATCAGCAAGTATTTTGTACATTATTTTGTTGTTTAAATATTTATCAACACACTTATTAATTATGAACCTATTTATTAAGTAAATTTTATTTAAGTTTATTTATTTTTTTTATGTGATTAATTGTTTCAGGTAAATATCAGAAGAATGACGTAAAAAAGTAACAATTTTATCAATAAACGTGATCAACTAAACAAATAAAATAATAATAAAGTGACAAAATGTATATAAAACCACGATTTAAAATACAAAAGAGAGAAATATGAGGCGATAAAGAGAGGTTTCAAGAAAACAACGGATAACTTAGCATTGCGTGACGCGACGAATGTTGCGTCGACAGAACGGCCCACAAGAAAGTGAAGCCATGCGGAAAACTGCTCAAGTTGAAGACGGAAAGTCAATGAGAAATAAATGAGAAGAGGAAATCTGGGGGTAGAACCGCGTGCACATAGCGGAACTTCCTCTTCGGATTAAGCAAACACGCGAACAGCGGCACGAAAACACGCCCGCAGTCACGATAAAGGATTCTCTGCGGTAGAGGGAATTGCCTAGCCAGTCCTCCATAGTTCTGAGTAAACTACTTTTCACCTATAATCATTAGCTCGGTGTATATTTAAGGGTAGTGGTAAAAGTAGAATAAGTCAGAAATGTCCGAAAATAGGTTATACACACTGTAATATAAGTGTAATACACGCTTTATAGTACAAAAGTCCAGCCCAAAGAACATACATCTACAAATAATTTTAAAAATTGGTTTATAGATAGACACGTTCAAAAATGAATCTTATATATGAATAGAATAATTATTAGTAATAAGTACAGTAATGAAAAATAAAATTGAAAATATGTCGCTAGAGTTATAATTAGGAAAAATAATTATCAAAAGTAATAATTAATATAGTAAGATTGAAGAAAGGAATAAGTAGTGAGGAAATAAATAAAAAACGTTATAAGTATAGTGCGATTACGTATCAAGATGATTAATAAAAGTAGAAAATAGATAAATAAATAAATTAAATATATAAGAAAATGTTAATCTGAATCGTGACATATTGTCAATTGAATTACAATGTAATCAGAAAAATATTATTTACTATAAAAATTATTTATCGTGTTTAACGTAATATTTTATCATAATCACACTCATTAAAATAACAATGCTTTATTAAAACATGTATTTAAACATGACAACACACCAATGATGTGTTTAAATATTTATTAACTTACTATTATTAGATTTACTCTGAATGATTTTTAATTTTGTTGTCCATCCTCTGAAATGTATATAATTAGAAATTTACTGATGCTTAGAGAACTAATCACTATTTTTAATTTCAATTATTACCAATATTAATATTTTTATCATATATTATTTATTTTACCTATTTGAAGAATTTTTGACTTTTTTTTTTTATTTGTTCATGAATTTCCTCCAATAAAAATTTATTTATTATATTATATTAGTATTTATTATATCAGAAAACTTCTGGACAACTTGTGTTTTTCAAGAACATAATTTATATCTATTCATAGGAAAAAATTAAAAAAAGAACAATTAACTAAAAAGTCATCATAAATCGTTAATTGCGATCCATTTCAAATAAAAGAATACAATTATTAATATGCTATTATTTTATTACAATATCATTTAAATAATGTGAAAGAATTTTTTTTTAAAATTATATGTATATAAACGACAATATTTCATAATAGAAATAGATATAATTGACAAATATGAGGATGCAAGGAACTCAGTATGTGGTAAATTCTGAAACGTTGTACAAAATATAGAATAGTATTATGTTTTAATTGAAAGATTTTTCACTTCGACTTATTAACAAATTAATACAAACAACTTTCTTAATAATATTACGAAAATTCGAAAGCTTCAATAAAGACAAATGCATACATAGTCAACAGAAACTGTTTATCAAAATGAGGATAAAAGTAAATGACCTCAAATGTAAATCATGTATAGTTTGGGAGCTCTTGTGAAGGGAGAGAAGAAACATTTTAAAACTTGACTATTCCTGGAAAAGGTTGCACATTTTAAAACAATATGTTACATGTTACGTCAAAACAAGACTATATATTCCAATATTTTCAAGAGGAAAGTTAAAATATTTATAAAATTTTCTGAATCGTTATTAAAATAGTAGTGTATTCAACCGAGCACCATATGTAGGATTAAACAATGTAGAACCAAACGAATTAGAATTTACACGGCTACATATTTTCACAAAGCTCCCCTTCCACCAACGGTGAGGTCATAAATTATGAAAACCACTTATAACATGCCGACCACGCTAAACGAATTCCCAGGCAAATTGCCAAACCAAATGAAAATAAGAGAGTACTCCGATACGTGTAACTCAAGTGGGAGCCAAAACCGATGAATTAACAAATTCACTTAATGGTGTACCGACACCATTAAATTTGAGGAAATGAATTCGTATAAACCGTCTAAAATACTGAACACGCAGTACGGCAGACGATTTCGGAAACTAAATTGTCTATGAACTGATTTTTAAATTAATCTATGCGTAATAAGGTTTTTAACAAAATAGCCAAGAGTCAATATGTATTTAAATCGAGTTAACCATATTCAAATATTGTGAAAATTTGTTAAGTTAATTTACAAACTTTTTTTGACTAAAGACATTAGGAAAGATGTGAAGATTTCTATAAGTCAGACACATTAACTTTATTTGTTCATTGCTTCTCATTTTCTAATATATTTAAATTTTAATATTCACGCCATATTTAACGGTACTATTTTTTTTTTTTTTTTAAATTAACAAAAATAAACTACAATGTTTTGAACGTATGGCCTAGTTAGGAGCATCGATTGTAATGTTAACTAAGCCAAAGTTTCATTTGCCGGTTTGAAATTTAATAATAATCTTTATTTATTCTGGGATTGACTCCTTTAGAATAATATACAGGCATCAAAATTAGGCTACAGAGATTAGAGTAAAGATGAAATTACAAAATGTCATAAAATAAAATAAAACAATGAATTCGAAAAGATACAAATAAACAACAATAATTAACACTATATATAAAATAATGATAGACCAAATAAAATAAAAACACATGTCATATCATAAAGCATAGAGATGACTTCTGATAATAAATAAAAAGAAAAAAAAAATCAAAAACAATTAAACTAAAAAATAATAAATGAAAAGATACAATTTCTGCTAATGTAAATATTAACAATAATAAACGAAAATCTGAGACATAAAATACAGAAAATTTATACAACTTTTTAGAAACTTTCAATTGCTATTCTTCCGAAATTGGGTGAACAGAAGGTAGTCGAAAATACGGGATTTGAAGAGCAGGGTATTAAAACTACGAATAAAGGATGGAATAGAATCCCATAGGGAAGAGGGACGGATGAGGAAAGATCTACCAAAGGCTGTGGTTCGATGGGCAGCTACATATAAGTCTGAGGGCCGTGAGCGGGTATTGCGGGAATGCACTGAGGATTTAAATATTGAATTAAATATTAAATAATGAAGGATATCAGAGATGTACGATAGGTGGCGGGATTGGATAACGTGGTAGAGGAAGGAAGCAAGAAAATATTTACGACGGAAGGAGGGGTAAAGCCACTTCAACTCTTCATAAAATCGGGTGACAGAGGCGTCCCTGGGGACCCCAAAGATGAAGGAAAGGTAAATTTGGAAATCATCTGCGTACAAATGGTATTGAAAATGTAGGATGGGAAGGTCATTGATATAGATAGCGAAAAGGGTAGGGAATAGCGATGAACCCTGAGAGATACCACAGGTGAGGGGTTGAGTCATTGATGGAGGTTTATCAGGAACCACTACGTAATGGGAACGATCGGATAGGAAGGATTGAAACCAGCGCAAAGCACTGTTGGATAGAGGAAGATTTCGTAGCTTTGTAAGAAGGATGTTGTGATAAACCGTATCAAATGCTTTGGAGAAATCTAGGAGGATGGGGATAGTTAGG
The DNA here is from genome assembly GCF_000696795.3 of Halyomorpha halys. Classification (NCBI taxonomy): domain Eukaryota; kingdom Metazoa; phylum Arthropoda; class Insecta; order Hemiptera; family Pentatomidae; genus Halyomorpha; species Halyomorpha halys. Next base: position 206,622 of record NW_027110283.1, read on the forward strand.
TTTTGGTGTTCCATGGCAGATTGGAGGTCTTGGGTTATTTTAAGGAGAGCGGATTGTGTTGAATAGCCAGGTCGAAAGCCGGATTAGAGGGGATTGATGAGGTAGCTAGGAAGTTTGAGAGTTGGTTTTGAACAAGGAATTCTAGCGGTTTTGAAAGGTTGAAGAGGAGAGGATGAATAGGGCGGAAGTCATTAGGTGAAGAAGGATTTGGAATTTACTTTAATGGTCGAACTAAAGCGGTTTTCCAATGAGAAGGAAATGTGGCATTTTGCAAGGAAAAATTGTATATGTATATGATAGATTACAGGAATAAGGACTGGGAGACTGGATTTAATCAATTTAACAGGAATTTTGTCCGGTCCTTGATCATTGGTATGAGATCTTAGAATGGTGGCTAGTAGTCCTTCGTAAGATATGTGGTATGGATATTGGTAACCGGTGGGGGGAACTATTCCAGCATGTAATAATTAGCCTTATTTTATTTTCTAAAAATTTATATTTGGTACATAATTTTCTGTATATCAAGATTAATTATTTATCGATAAAAAATAAAATCTATAGGAAAGTCCCCACCTCCTAAAACAGAACGCTTGTAACTGACCATGGACAATACAGAAACAGGATACGGTATAATAAATCATCGATTCCTAGAAAAGTTTTAATAACACTGAAATAAAAACGTGTAAGGAGTTTAATTAGTATTTTTAATAATTAAAAAAAACAATAGATTTAATAACAAAACCACTAAAAGGGGACAAGTTTCTGATGTTTCCCACATAATTTAATATGAAAACAAAATGTAACACCGTTAACATCGTAGTTACTTTCAAGATCCTAGAGCTGAAGATATTTCGGAGCGGTGACGAACCGCAAGCGAGCCATTACGTCTAAAGGGACCGGCGCGGAATACAATCTTGGCCCCTTGATGTCTTCTCAGCCTACTATCTGCCACTCTAAATCATAGCAAGTTCCAAATAGACTAACCGCATTCCATACAATTCTGAAGTTAACTATCGCAGGGAATGGTGAGAACAGTGGATATTTATAGAAAAAAATAATAATTAAAAAAACTTACATAAAAGCCATCATAAAGCATTATTTAATGATATCACAGTAATCCTGAGAATGATTCTGATTAGCTCTTATCTACATTTTCATGGATTAATCTGATGTCATTAAATAAGGAAATATAACAAGTATGTTTGATTACATAATCTACATGAAATATAATTTATCAATATATTGAATAAATAAGAATACAATACAAATAGATTAACTTGAATTTCGTTTAAATTAACTCAAAGGTTTGTACAACCACTGCTGCAGCTAAATAATTCCTCTCTGAGATCTAAACGTTGAAGAGGATCTGAATTTGAACTGAGTAGTTTCATTCCGTCATCAAGAAACACAATGGAACCCGGATATTGCTTATTTTCTCAAGTCAGGTATTTTCAAGTGTCACCAGGCTTAATGGAAAAGGAAAAGCCATTTTATGGTACTTTATATTAATGGCATCAAAGAAGGAAATTCAGCTTATTATCCGTTAATAATTTTAGAAAGGAATTAATTTATAGATATTAAGTTATAATTATTTTGCTGATTGTATTTGATTTTGTAAATATGGCAATAATCCAAAAATACCATAAACTATATTAATTTACTAAATTGGGCATTTCGTAAAAAATCAATTAAAAGGAAAAAAAATCCATGTTTCACTAATATCAAATTTGGTACAGATGAGTGACACCGTATTTATATATTATGTCGCAGTATTAGGTGCAGCGAACTGAAAATGCTCTTTTATTTGTTGATATGTTCTTTTTCTTTTTTTTTCTGTGTAAATGAATGCTACAATGAAAGTTAAAACGTTGACCCAATATATAAAAAATGAAATAAGTGTAAAAATAAATCATCCAACTATAGAAGGAGTCATCCCTTGATTATAAAAATTAATAAAAGCCAATTATACAATTATAATTTCTTTTTTTTTCCGGCCAAGACTCCCATTGGAGTCCTATACTGCCTAACCATGGTTGGGGGTCAAAGTTCTTCATTTTGTGGGACCGCCACTCAATGAAAAAAGTCAACGCCCCAGGCCGGATTCGAACCAGCACCACCAATAGACATCAAATTGGTAAGACTGTGTCTTAACCACTGAGCTATGGGTGGCCCAATTATAATTTAAATATTAATTTTAAAAATTATAAAATAACTTATATAACAAAATATCCTAGCTCTCTATATCTTAACTTGTACAATTTACTTCGTCAATTTTTAAAACAAGATTTTTAAATTTTTACGGGAACCACTAGGTCTTTTTATCTGTCTTGTACTAATCCTTATTATGTTTTCATTTTTTATGGTTAATTTATTAACCTTTATTAATTTATGGTTTCATTCTTGCACATATTTATCAGTTCTCGTTTTGTTATACTTTTTTTTTTTTTCATTTCATTTTTTTACACACACGCGTGCGCGCGCGCAAGTATAATTTATAATAGAATAAAAATTAATATACAGCTCGAAAATGTTTCATTTCACAAAATGCATAGTGATTTGTAAGATAAATAATTTTGCTAAAGAATTATATGCATCCAGAAATTATTTCTAATAAACCTCCAAATAAAATGACGTTAGGGTATTGATTTAGTTTTTACTACCTCAATAATGAAGTGAGAATATACTACGAGGGATTTCCAATAAGCGAAAAAGTGAGGGTTCTACATGGGGAACAGGAAGAATATGAATTTTAAATTATGAAAACGTAATATGACAACATGATAGCTGAGCACGTGGGACGAGGGACGCAGAGTGTTTGTTTCAGAGCGTTGTGGGTTCGATTCCCACCTGAATCCGTAAATAATGATTTCGCAGTGGCCTCCAAGAAATAAACCTTGGTATTTCCACTCTGGGACTGCGTTGATCCTCAACGTAGAAACCGAATAAAGAAAATCGTGATTTAAAGTCCTATTTGAATAGGCGAGGCATTTTATTTATTCCATTAATTTCCAATGAAATGTATTTTTAATTTTAAAAAATAGCCTTCCCACAGTCACTGGGTGACTAACTCCCGGTACAGACGTAAAACTTACAAACCGTATCTTGGGATAGTAAGAACTTATTCTAAAACTAAGTGAGACTATTGAATGAAACTGGAAGTATTTTTATGAAATTTTGAAAAATTAGATCTGAAGTTATTTGTGTAGTATAATTTGTAAAAAAAAAAAAAACACATAACATGGATTTAATTCTTATTATATAATGTTTAAAGGTGCATATGTATATAGTGAAATGAGAATACAATGAGTGAATGGAGTAGATAGGGTTAGACAGTAGTAGGAGCTATAGTACACTAGACTGGGCACAGAGAGAGAGGACGGTCGTGTAAATACCAGCCCAGCGAGGATGTAAAATTAATTAGTCGAAGCTCCGGGACGGTTCCAATTCACCCTTGTCGATTAAACCCCTAACCCTCAGCCCTTCCCTTATATTCCCTCCTCCCCACATTTAAGGCTATTCTCTCTCCCGCCTCCTTATAAAACAAATCCCCTAATTTGCATTGGAAGGGGTTTGTGTTTGCCACGCAAGCCAATACCTAAAGCCCATTATACAAGTTGTTTTTCATTGGCAACTTTCTTCTTTCTTTTCCTTGTAGCCTCCTTTTTTTCTTCTTTTTTTTTTAAATTTAATATTGTCAACGTGTACCTAATTTACAATATAAATGCAAACTTTACTCGTAAATACAAATACGCTTGATAGCATTAGGATCGCATTTATTTAAACCTAAATTAACGTTGATTTATTGTAAAACTATTCTACAGCTTCTCATCCATCATTCATTGGATCATTATGAATGAGGCATTCTTCAATTATCACATTTAACTACTGAATAACTTCTTTTTATTATATTTCTTTTCCTTTTATTCTAAGTGTCTTATGATTGTTAGTGACGAAATCCCTAAAAAGAAAACATTCCAAAGTCATTCAGAAATGTTTCTTTGTAGACTGCGTATTAAATTTATACAACTACGATTTTGGAACTAGGCCCAAACAGCTTTACAATTGCACAACAACGAGTCAAACTGTTTCCCAAGTTTATTCAAATATAAACGTTATGTTGACAATTCGGTGTGGGTTTTTTTTCCCCACTATTTGCAATAAACTCTAATCTTAACTCAAAACTCATGTTTTCTCAAAATGTAATAAAATTTGGAAATTGTTGATTGCAGACATAACTTTCATAGCCCACCGACCAAAACTCATTTGTAATTCTTTATTCATTTTTTAAAATTATTATTATTATTAAATGGTTTATTAGATTTTTCAATATAATACATATTAATTGCTTGTTTTAGAATGGGTAACATTTATTAAATCCCATTTGATCCTTTAATAAGTCATTATCAAGAGGACAACCTAAAATTTTGATATTATTAACATGTACTTCACTCATAGATAACACTGATATTTCTTCTAACATACCTTACAATTGATTAGTCACATTGATTAAAAATAGTTTTTTTACATTGCGGGCTAATTGAACAAGTCAATAATATTTAAAACAAAAATATTTATCTACTTACAATTTTATATACTTTTATTGCATCAATATTAATTATATAACAATGTTTATCTTACAAATACACACTGATCAAAACCTACCTTCAAAAGGTTAGAACTCTGTTATCACCTAATACAATGTTTAGTTTAGTAAGTGTTTTGTTTGAATTTTTATGAAGAGGGATTACAATACAAATACGAAGTAATATATATATAAGAAGTAATATAAGCCAACATTTAGTATAGTGTGCAGACCGTCAGAAGTGGTTCTTGACACAGACCTATTATTTCCAATTCATGTTACATTTTCGATATGTTTTGTCTGAAGATGGAAATTTCAAAACAGTTGCCCCCAAAATTAAAAAAAATATATAAAAATACAAAACATTTATAAAATAGTCATATTTTTTAACATTACACATCGATGTCAAAGTTGATATCAACTTATTTTACTAACAACTACTTGTATAGCCAAAAAACTATTTTAAAACTCAATTTATCAAAAAATCGTCCATGTTTTTGAGTATTTTCCATGACCCTAAGGAGATATTTTCTGACAATAATTAATTATTTTCTGAAATCTCATAATATGAAACATAATGAAGTTATAATTTGGTCAAAGAATAGTAAAAAAGAGATTTTAGTGCATGCACAGTCAAGCTATATCATTTCTCAACTAATTACATATCATTTTATTGTATGTAAATTTATTTTTACTGTACCCCAGAAAAATAATTGAAAAATTGTCCAGGGACCATGATGATCAACTTATTGAAATTTGGTAAATATTGATTCAACAGTTGTCACTGTTAACGGTTGCTTACCGAAAACAGGTTGTCCTTTTATATAATTGAGTGACTATTAATAATATAAATGTATTTATAATAAAAAACTAATCATAGTAATAATTTAAGAAAGAATAGTAAAGACATGTAGAAGATACCAAGCCAACCGCTCTCTAAATAAATTCAGTCTTTAGAACCGTTACGAGCCGAACTGACGCGACCTCGCTGCCGAAACGTGAACAACGATCAGACGAACGTCAAATATTGATATACGTATTATTTGTTGTAAATACGTTAATTTTATACATTTAATAACCATTTATTATATTGTAATATTTCTAAATGTTTTATTTCAATCAATTAACATTACAATACAATCTTCTCACTCACTAATAGCTAACGTCTTATACGTAGCATTTCTCGATGGCCTTTTAAAGCCCAGAAGTTCCACTATGGCAATCATAGCAACATACTAACAATTCGCCCCACAGGTTCACCTCATTAGAAGACAGTTAGTGATATTATTTATTAGTTGATCAGATAAGTCTAACTTTAATTTTGGAAATATATGTTGGACTATTATTTCGCACTCCCTTCTCATCAATCATAGCAACATACTAACAATTCGCCCCACAGGTTCACCTCATTAGAAGACAGTTAGTGATATTATTTATTAGTTGATCAGATAAGTCTAACTTTAATTTTGGAAATATATGTTGGACTATTATTTTGCACTCCCTTCTCTAGATATCTCCTTCTTCCTATATTCTCAGTACTTAAGCGTGAATCTACGTCGAATACCTTTAAGAGGGAGTATCAGTTCTAGCAAGGACCTAAAGCAAATACCTTTAGGACTTATTCTTTCCTATACGACCGTAAGCGAATACCTTACGGAACGGAGTTAGCATCCTACGGGGATTTACGGCGCATACCCGCAAAACTTGCCAATCATCCAGCCAATTTACCTCCTATCTAGCGTACCTTACCAATTGAACAAGCTGATGTCGAGCATGTAGTCTTGGTCTCCTGGTGTAGAGCACCTCACCTCTTAAATTAGTTCCAGGACTAATTATACTCAGTACCTTGACAGCTGTATTGGTAATTAGAAAATAAAGTGTTCCTAGGATCTATTACAAGGTATTACACACACCTCATATTATCAAGGTACTGTACATATCTCGCTACTGTTATTACTGTCCAGGTACCAATATTGCATCTTTCCTGCGTCACTTTCTCTATCTATTCTATATTCATAATAAACGACCTAGTTCCTTAGTATTGTATAGTGATCCAATTTTATTGTAATTAGTCAGTCCGTATGTGTGTTATAGATAAGGTAGATGCCAACAGACAGTCAGAAGCAGTCTGATATAACAATCTAACTGTTATTATTATGCTATAACAACTTTTCTTAACAGATGGACCGAGGAATACAAACGCCCTCGGACGATGGCTAAGGGGTCTACGAGTAGATAAAATAAAATATGTTTATCACACCGTAGCTTATGATAAAATCCGATTTACAGAGACAATCAACATTCCTATATAACCCATTGAGTAAGGTATTGCATGGTATTAGGTTATTCTTAAAAGTTGAGATATCTTTATTTGCAAATCTGAGTTATTTCTCAACCTATGTTGCCGTCGAGCAAGGGTAAATTATATTTATAAATGATTTTATAATAACTGTCGGAGGTTATAAGACAAAAATGTCAACATTTCGTTGATAAGTAAAATAAATCTAATTCAAAAAGACCCATTTATACCAAATGAAACTCTTACCATATATTCAAATATGAATATAAAATCTGCAGTGTCGGCGGAATTTAAAAAAAAAAATCAAAATATCTGCGTAAAATCCTCAATGCTCCTAACTTTTTCACAATAATATCATCCATTAAGACCTTAATGTTCCATATGTAACCGATCTAGCACGGACCAAATATCAATCTTTCCATTATAAACTCCCTACCCAACCAAACCCACTTGTTTATAACCTTTCCATTTCTTCTAATCCTGATAATTCTCGAGACCTGGGGTAGTTTCTCCATAATTCTATATCGTGTCATTGTACGATTCACATCACATTTATTTATTGTATTTTAATTTTTAATACGGTTGTAAACATCAAGAAATTAAGAAAAAAAAGTGATTAAGGGAGCTAATGGACAAAATAGTCTAACTAACCTCATACGAAATGAATAATGAATGTAATTTACTTGAAGAAATGATTCGTCGAGTGTTCTCACATTAAATTGAGTAAAAATTTTAATGGTGTGCATTTTATTTTTTCATCGTACTAAACTTGGAGTCCTCTCGTAACATTTGCTATAGGTCCAGTGGAAACTTAATTCTCCTTTGTGTTAATAGCCGAAAATATAATTATGATTTAATTTTTTTTTGTCCAAAACTTCACTTTAAAACATGCTCGATAAAATATTTTTGTTTTATTTATCCATAAACGTCATTCTTTTAAGACAAAATACCTGGCGGTAGAGTGACCCTCTTGCGACGGGACTTCCTCCTTCGAGGCCTCCTGGGAGAGGGACTCCTGCCGACGGTAGCCAGAAGCCTGCCCTGGTCATCGACCAGCTCGACCCGAGGCACGAGGATGGAAGGCGACGATGCGGACGCCGTGAGGGCGAACCCCCAGCCGGCAGGCCGCCGCAGCTGGACCCTGATCACCTCGGAACACATCCGCACTCTCACTGCTCGCTCTATTCCCGCCGCCCCTCTCCTAGATAATAGCTATAGATAGATCTCAGTGTTGGATAAGCGAGAGTGCGTTGAATGGATACGGAAGGTCGGGACCACAGTCTCAACAGTTCGGGAACATAAACACTACGTAAATTCCACTCCTCGGGACAGATCCTTTTTTCCCAATAAACTGAAGTTACTAAAAAAAAAAATGTTTTTAAAATCTTTACTTGCCTATTGGGATCTTTTGCCGAATATGCAGATATGTAGATACTTGCCGAATGGTGTTTTTTACGTTATCAGATTCTTCTGCACTAAGTCGTTACAAGAATATGAGAGGAAATATTTAAAACTCAGAACAATTCGATTATGAAAAAAATTATTTTTCACAATTTTCACTTAACGCGTAGAGATGAAATCGGATTGTTTTAATACCATGGAAAAACTTTTTCATATTTTATACACATCCATTGTTTATTAGTATATGAATAATATATAGCTATAAATATGTATGTATAGTAATGAAATATGTTTAATTTTGTTCAAATAAACGAAATTTGTACTTCAAAATTTTGATCGAAAATTTATTATTTTCTGTTACTATGAAAATCCGTGTTTAAAGGTTTCTTGAGGTGTGAGAAACGGTTATCAACTTTGTTACTACCAATAATGCAATAGTTTTGACTAGGGTACTTTTGACTACTTCCGATGCCCCAGTCTGCTTTATGCGGTTGATTAAAAATCGCTTTCTCCTTTATTTAAAAATCAAATTCTTTCATAGATCATATTTATTCATTTTATATTACTGTTAAAAAGGGGAGATGGTTGATTATTTTATATTTATCAATACATAGGTAACTGAAAGTAAAAATTTGCAGTGCGAGCATAACACTACTTTTAATTTCCACTCTACTTTCAAAGAAATTAATTTTATATGTTGGTTGTTGAAAGTAAACACTGATTATTCTCATAACAACAATGGGAACACGAAAACATTTACTTATAAACTCAGTTTGTCTATGCGTTTTTCGTCGATCTCTATTAACTCCAATGAATTTATTTGTTATTGATAAATTTTTCTTAAATATTTCGCTTTTCAATGCAATATTATACATCTATAGTACTACCCTCATTTCCGGTTATTTGTTTTAAACCTGGCAAAATATTTCTGTTAGCTAATTGTCAAATTGTTTCATGGTTCCTATTGATTCATTTTTTATAACTACTAACAAATTATGAAACAAAAAAAAACACTATCATCATAAAAACTTTGGAAAATACTCAATAATAAAAAACTTAACTGTAAACTTATAAAGAAAATAAGATGTAGCTATTTTTCAAGACGGTTAACAAACTTTAATATAAAAAATTATATACAATAATAAATTATAAAATTTTACAATAATAAAAGGAAAGTGGCATTCCGGTAAGTCGATATTTTCGGGGAAAATACGGCAAAAAGTTAAAACCATTACTGGACTGTAAAAGTTGATGCAACGGAAATATCTTTAACTTAAACTTAAAATTTTTTAAACGTAACTTGAAATTCGTGTGAGGATTTCGAAATTTTTGTTGGTGAATATATTCAATAGATAAATTGCTAATTTTTTTAATTAAAAAAATTACGCCCAACGTGGGGCTCGAACCCACGACCCTGAGATTAAGAGTCTCATGCTCTACCGACTGAGCTAGCCGGGCTGATAACTAAGAGTGATAAATTTAAATTAAGAGTTAAAAAAAGATAAATCAAATTTATTTTTGTTTAAATTTAATAATTAAATAAAGAAATTATTCTAATTTTTGTTGTCTCATTAAAAAAAAATTACAACATATACGTGAGTAGATGTCAATACCAAAATTTGACATGCCATTTTTGAAAATTGGCATTTTAAAAGCCTTTTTTTTGGTTATTTTAATTTTTCTGATTTATTTCATGACAGTCAAAACAATAATCATTTTAAATTAAAGGATAAAATATTAGTTGACAATTTATTATGATTTCCTAAAAAATTTGTTTAAAAATAAAACCTTTTGAAACTGACGTCCATATGGATTATAAATTATTACAGAAAAAATCAAAGATCTTATCAGCAACCAGATTAAAATATTTAAAAAATCAAAATACTGATAATAAAATAAATAATTTAATTTGTAAATAAAATAACATCTAACATTAATTATAAACTCCTTTAAACCGATCATTGCTTATCAAACCTAATCCTAATACTTCATACAATTTTTGGCAATGAGCAATGATATAGCTCATCATTGTTGATATAAATGAAACTGATACTATGTGTTTGTTTCCATTACAGCCATCAGAATACAATAGAAGATCAAATGATTGATTAAATTGAGATAGAAAAAGTAAAGTAAACTTTACAGATGGAAAAGGTAAGCCATGGTACAAAATATTATTTAAGCAGGTAAAAATTAGATTTTAGAGATTTAATAGCAATGAATAGTTATTTAGATTGCTTGGAGCAACAATATAAGAGAAAAAAAGAAAATCTATTTATAAAATAATACAAATTAATTATTACCAAGTTCAAGGCAAATTAAATTTCTTTAGCTGTATGAACAAGATCTTAAAATATAAAATCAGAAATAAAACATATAGTAATTAATTAAATGTGCCTCGTTACTTAATACTCATAACATTTCTGTCTCTCCACTTCATTTCATTTGTTGTTTGGACTTAAATTGCTTCATAAGTTCTTTTATTATTTTTAATTTAGACTCATATCCTCATTCAATTTTTGTTTTTATATTTAGATATTAATTTCTTTTTTTTATAATTTAAATATTTAACCCACCTCCCCATCATCACTATCCTTTAAGATTTTCTTCAACCAACCCTGTCAGCCATTTGCATCTAATCCCTCTCACTGATACTAAAATTCAGTCACTAAGAGGCATTGGACACGATAGGACTAGCAGTAGGGGTTGGTTAGAAGTTAGACCCCTTATTGTTCAGATTTATGACAGAAAAATATTCAGTTTTTACTTTAACTTGCTTATATAAATAATATATAGTAAGGGAAAGTATTACGAGTGTGCAAAATTTTGAATCCAAATTTTGATAGAAATAAACGTTTTCAGGTCCCTTGAGTTCATGCAAATGTGTATATGTCCATGAACAGCATAGCTCAAACACCAAAAGACATATGAAACTGGAATTACATATTTAAGGTGAGTATACATAGGTTTTTCAATAAAATTAACAGACCAGAAGTGTCACTTGATGGAATCAATCTTTTACTTGAGCATTATGGCTTCATTATCTTTTATTAAACAGCTAAATTCTTGTTAGAAATGAAACTTAGCTAGATGAAACTTTAAAAAATCAAACTGGAAGCAATACAGAACTCTGACAGACTGCTTCTATAAATTCACATCTAAAAAGCCTACTTCTTCTGCAAAGAACTTTATCGCAGCAATTGAAACTATCCCTAAGGGAGCTCGAAAGGATTACAAACCTTATTGGACAGCCGTGATAGGAAAACTTGAAAATGAATTGACGAGGTGCAGAAATGAAGCTGAACAAAATTCCAGTTTTGAAGCAAATATAAAATTGAAGAAGACTTCAGCAATGTAAAAGCAAGAAATTCTGACTTCAAAGAAAAACACTTGGATTATGAAGACTGAAGACCTTAACATGGACAGAAGCAGCAATAAGCTTTGGAAACTTGCAAAATCACTTGGGGGAGATAATGTTATAATTTTACTATGTTTATTTATTTTTTTCATTCAATATATTATTTATGTTTCATTCTTTCTTAGCACTGAAGTAGGCTATACTGTATGCTGTAAGATCAACACACATAAACAGTAAAAATTAATTAAACAATGGTTTATTACTGACCACACTCCTATCACAACTATCACCTCCTATATTTCATCATTGGTTAATTTCATATCATAAATAAGATTTTGATTTTTTTTAATTTTAAAGGAAAATAAAGTTTTTCTCTATCTTCTCGTAATCGGTAAAAGTTAAGGTCCTCACTGGTCATGGCTCTGAGTCTTCTTCTTTTTATACATTTTTTAATAAAAACAAAAAGTAATGATAATAATAATAATTTCATTCACCTACCTTTAATTGAGTCCTCGGAGTCATCCGTGAAGTCGCTCCTGATGGTGTTGATATAGCTGCTACATAACTGAAATAAATGAGTATATATTTAATTAGGTATATTTTTGGTCCAAAACTCCAAATTTAGAAATTAAAATTTTATACTATATAAACTAAAGATGTAATTGCAATAAGGGCCCATGGTCCCATAGCCATCTATGAACATCGCTTTAATCTCTTCCCTAGCAATTCAAGACGGTTATAAAAAATTTCACTTCGATCAGTCAAAAATACAACAGTATCTTTAATCTAGCCTAATAGGCCGTTTATACAATAATAAGTGTATCTTCACATGACTGGAGGGGTTGGGCACCCTTGTCTTGAACATAATCTAAATATGAAATCTGTGTGTCAGTCTCATTCTTATTATATACTTCTTGTTATAAGTCTTGTGTGATTTTATTTTATGAAAGTTTGATGGAAATTCGTTCAAAAACTAAAACTAAAGATATAATGGTATTATTAATATTTTTAAAAAAGTAGAAGAAGCACTGTGGTCTACAAGTGGGATCTACCAATGAATGAATATTGAAAAAATGTCCTCTAACATAGCGGAATGTGGAGTGTTGTCAGTAGAATAGCATCCTATTTATTCTTTATTGACTCTTTTCTCTAATGTTTGCTACATGAAAAAAAAATTTAATCACTCAACAAACAGGAAAATTTCATTACATCATAATACAATACATCCAAACATACCTGCCAAATAATTTTCACATACTTGAGATTGATTTTTTTTTAAATTAGTCTTTCAGAATATTTTTATATTATTTCAAAGTATATGTTATATATTTGCTGAAGAAGTCAGTTTCTTGCTATTTTAGTCTGTTATAAGGGTTTTACATAAATAATTCATTCATGTTCAAATCAAAGTTTTTTAACGATAAGCAGTAAATTATCAATCAATAATGATGAAGATGATTTGATAGAATTTATTATATTATTGTAATCCAGCAATGAAAGAATTTTTCAAGTGTCATAAGAGAGATTTTGGACATATTATTGTAAAAAGATTTCCATTAAAAAAATAAGCCATCTTTCGTTAGATTGCAGGTAGTTTGTATAACAGACTGATTAAAAAAAAATATTAATAAAATTTTTGTTATTAACACTTTGATTCTCCTACAATTTACACAGGTCAATAACATACTTTATTAACACTGATAATTCCAAAAAAAAAATGTTTATAACATTTAATTATGTACAGTTTACATCAGTCAACAGCAAAATGTTAACATTTTTCATGAATGAGTGTACGCAAAATCAAATATTATTAAAATTTTTGTTAAAAATAGCAATATTTAGTAGCAAAATAGTATATTGACGAATGTAAACAAAAGCCATCAAAATGTAAATAGCATGTGTTATTAGCAATATTATCTCCCATATAAATCCACCATGACACACTTATTAAAATAAAAGGATAATTATTTGCAACAAAAAAATTTATATCAGAATTTTTAACTTACCTTTAAGCTGCTGAGGGTAGAGCTAATTGTATTTGATGAAACTGATGGGTCAGAAATGGGTGTTCCTGAAAATAGCCATACATTTCTATCAAAATAAAAATAAATTGGCACTAATGTCTTCATTTCAAGTTTCTTAATTCACTTATTTTTCCCTCAATCAAAATAATTATCCCATAAATAAATAAGTTAGCAAATTATAATGACTCTTACTTGATCTTTTAATTTTATAGCAACTTAAAAACATTTTTGTGACTCTAGTGTAGAAAAAGATCTAATAAAATTTTTTTCATACATAAAATACATAAAAAAGAACACATTTAAAATAAATATATTATTGATTGTTAACTGCAATAACACAGTTTCCAAGCCACTAACACATTTTCAAAGGTGAAGCTAATGCTTTAGTACACTAAAAAGTAACATAATTAGCAATAATATGAAGTTAATATGCCATAACTTCAAATATCATTACATTATGACAAGTTAGAGATTAGTGAAAATAAATATTTGTTGTTTACATTAGGCACACCTCAACCTTTGGGATATTATAGAATTAATTCCATTTTATTAGAATAAACAAAGCAACAAATAATTTTTAAATTATTTGATGTTTTGTTTTCAGTGCTTCTTTTAATTTATATGTAAATATCATATTAATGATAAAAATAAGTTTTATTATAATTATCAGCACATAATTTTTATGTAATACATTACCATGATATGAATCGGAGTTCTGAAATTCTGGAGGAGGTGGGATTATTATGTTATAATCAAGATCATCATCTTTGTCTTGCTCGAAATATTTAATTGAATCTGATTTTAAATATGCCTTTTCATTTTCTTTAATCTTTGCCACTTCTTCAAATATTTCATTGATTTTATTTCTTTTATTATCTTTTCCTTCAAATTCATTCTGAAATGCTTTTCCTGTTTCAAAAGAATGTATGAGATTAACTATATCAACTTTTATTGGTTCCTCGAAATCAGAGTCACTAACAGAACTGCAATATTTAGCTTTGTACAAAGGAGGATCAAAAGAACCGTAACAATACAATGGTTTCTTCACACCAAAAAATTCACTGTAATACCCTGTTGCATTTGAACAATTTTCAACACCTCCTCTATTAATATCTAACAACATACTGTTCAAATATTGCTTCATACTACCTGGGGCAACAGGAGTTTTACAAATTTTAAGGAGCTCATGTTTATGTTTTGATATTGTTTCAGCCTCGAAATCATCTAAAGCATCTATAATCGGATCTACTTTACTTATTTCAGAATCACTCGAATTGTTTGGACTGTCTGTGAGTTTATCTTTGTAGGGAGGAAAAGCTGAACTTACAGAGGCGAAATACTGTTGAACTTTTATAGGCCCCTTTGAAGTTGGTGTTTCTATATTTAAAATGTCAGAGGCATTGTAGTTTTCTATGTAAGGTGACAAATCCAAGGGATAACCATCAAGTGCATTGTACTTCATTGAGATCGATCTTGAACTGCAAAGGATATTACCATTCTCTGAAAAGGAAAATTGCAATAAATAGGAAATCTGAAGAAAAAAAAAATACTTACATAAGTATTTAAAAATGAATCATCCACTACTTGCCAAATATATTCAAAATAAACTTCAAATTATTTGAATTTCAAAGAAAGGTATTATACTTTATCTTTAGTTGTATTATTGATTTATCTAAACTAATAGAATGAATGAAAAAAACAAATAATATCAACATTTCAGAAAGTTTAAAACTATCCAATTCGGATACCAGAAAAAGCAAGTTTTATAAAAGATCTAGGAATAACAGCTAAAGTGTGTTGCTATGGTAAACAATTTTTATTGCTATGTTGAATGTTTTATACTAGGATCAACTTTACTACTTTTCTCTATTAGTTGACCATATTTAATATTTTAATGATCAATAAATAGATTTATCGTTTATTTAAAATCACTTTGTTTAATATACATAGGTTAAATTTGTTTAATAATCATGTTACTGGAATAATGTTCAAGGAATATTTTAATAGTTCATCAGAAATTAATTCATAACAAAACTGTTTTCAGTGTCTTTATGCTATGTAATTAAAAATCAAATTAATTATAGAAATTAGAATTCAGTTATTAAAATAATTTAGTATTTTATATTCAAGTTCATTGTGTTTCTTTAAATATTTGGTCTAAACAGTTTCATATGCTTTAAGTACCTTTCATTTATTATCTATCTAATTTATCAAAATTTACTTCATCGATTTAAATTTGGGAGTTTAATTATTAATACTAAATTTCAGAATGAAGAATTTAGATAAAGTACTGATACATATATTTTAAATTTTAACAATTGAAATCTTTACGATGATCTGCAAGATTACATAAAGTTCAATCATTAAATTATCTAAAGTTTGAAAACATTCACAAGAATGGTAAGAGCAGAGTTACACTATTTATATGAAGGAACATTAAAAAGCTACAACTTTCCAATAGTAATAAAATTTAATCACGCATTTTATTTTGAGAATTTCAATAGCCAAATTTGATTTTATACATCTGGATCAGCTGTAATATAATTTAAATGAAAATTATTTAAGATATGGCAATCCAAAGCATAAAAATAATTTTTTATTCTCCTAAAACTAGTTAGTGTATTAGGAATTTTTTTTTTTTATCACTATATATAAGAACAGAATCAAATTTGTTTGTTTTATGAAATTATTAAAATTACATCTCAAATAATAAGAACAATCATTTAAATAATGCTCACCCATAGTGCCAATGCATGAAGTAAAAAAAGGGGAAATATTGACTGATACCTCACTGCTTACACAGCTAGGAAGCTAGGAAGCCCTTCACGTGTCTTATTATAGTCATTATTCTCAACTTTAGTGCTGAAGCATCAGGTTGAGAAAAAAGTAAAACAACATCTAACAATTTTTTTCTCCAATTCATTAGTGATTAGTATTTTTTTAACATAATTGTGAAATATAAACCAATAGGACACAATTTTGAGTCAACAACACTCTCAAAAATACAATACAAGCCACTAATTTAAACAAATACAGTGAAACAATTAGTAATTATGGAATTATACTATCCAACACAGACAAATCCTAAAACCTAAAATCTTTCCTTATTTTTTCACACCCATTTTTTCCTATAGATCATTTATTACACAGACTAAAATAAGGTTACCCAATATTATTATTATTATTAATCTTATTTGAATACATAGAAAATAAATTATAATTAAGGTTTTACTATATTCAAACTATGCTTTTCTTTAAAATTAAAAAAAATTGTTTTTTTTTCTGATTTTTTCTTCTGGGGTCTTGTAAGGTGCCTTTAATTTTCAAACCATTCATAAAAAAAGTTTTTAGTGTTCACTGTGTAATATTTTATTTTACAAATGAAAGAGGTTATCTACATCAAATCATCCAGACTTAAAACGGAGTTACAGGGTAACACCCACCCTGTGAAATAGGGGTTGGTCCACCGTTAGGGGGACAAGGAGTCCTCCCCCAGTTTTTTATTAATTTTACATAAATAACATATTCTTCTTTCAAATATTTCGAAACCTTCTATCCATGTTCATCATATATTTTCTCTTTTATCATTAAAATTATTTTTGTTGCTTTTTTTTTTTTCCTTTTCATAATTTGTTTTTTACATTTACATATATTTATAAACTGTTTGTTTAATAGTCACTTTTTAGAACTTTTTTTATACAATTTCTATATAAAATGTTGTCGTATTTTATTGTTTTATTTCATATATTGTAAAAAACAAATTATGAAAAGGAAATGATATGATACCATGATTAAAGTTAAATGAATTAACAAAAACTAAAGTTGTACACAACGATCGTTGAAGTATTTTATCCACAAAGTAGGAGATTGAAATCTCTTGTAAAAGCAGAGTAGAGTAATGATTTATTCTTGCATTTTGATATTAAGATTATAAATTAGTGTAACTAAGTGGATTTAAGGTAAAATTATCAGTGGGAACTAATATTGAGTCAGGAATACTTTAACTTTCTTATTTCTACATCAATTTATGTGAACAGTTTTCATTTTATTTTGGTACAATCCTTGAATCAGAACTGTAATTTGTAATCAGTTGCAAAATATTTTCTACACATATGCTTCCATTCATCTCTGAGATCTAATAGTCCAACTCAGTAAAATTAATCATACAAGTCATGAAACTAAAGGAAAAAAAATCAACAATTGAGGTTTTAAGTGATATTTTTTTTACATCTTAGTGAAAAGATCAAACCACAGGATAATGAAAATTCCATGGAACCACTATCTTAAAAATACAGAGATAATAAAACATGAGAAAAAATTTGGATCATCCCATTTGTTCTTTAATATAATATTGTTAGATACCAATGTAAAATGTTGTAAAGATGAGTTAGTAGTTGACCGTGGATTATATATGAGAAGAAGATGGCAATTATGAATGGCTCTTAATCTACATTTTAGATATGGAGAGAAGATGATTAGGGGTGCAGTCAGTGAAGAACACAAATTAGTAAAAACTCATTTCTGTTTTTCACTGATCGTACCCCCCAACCATTTTCTCCTCATATTTAAAATGTAGATCAAGATCCATTATTATTGCTTTTTAAAATTATACAAATATATTAAGAAGAAATTTAATATAGTGATCAGAAAAGAAACTTTTTTTTTTTCTTACCTCCTATTCCAAAGCTAAATTATAGTCAAAGCATCTGTATCGAGATAATGAGAAAGATTGAAATGCCATTAAAGGATGATATTGTTTCTATAATTGATCATAAAAGTTATGAGATTAGATTAGATATCCCTTGATTACTTAAAACAGTATATTATATATTTTATACACTACATATAATGTAATGAAGTTTGTAGAAAAATAACATTACTTATTTAATTTAATTTTCAGAAAATGACATTCTGGTATATTTAAGTAAAAATAAAATTCTTAAGAGTTAAAAAAATGTTAGGTGAAAAAAAATGGCGCTTTAGCTAAAGCCCCTTTCATTTCAAGAAATCTAGTGATAAACTAACATAGACTAATAAACCAAATTATACCTTTTTAGCCATTTAGAGCAGGAAAATATGTATTCTCTTTTTTAGAAGATAAAAGATGTCTTATCAATATCGTAAGAAAAGAAAGAAATTTTATATGATTGAATAAATTCATTTGCTCTATTTCAGTTTGAGTCCAAATGAAGTATGGAACTGGCAGTGCCAATGTGACATGTTAATTCTACAAAATTTAAAAAATATTACAAAGAATGTAGATTAGTTTCATTAATGGAATCAATTTTCAATGAAAATAAGCTAGCATAATTTTAAATCATAAAAGTTATTTTCACCATTATAATTTATATTAAAGTAACTATATAAAAGTTTATTTTCGATATTCATTTTTTATCAGTAATTTTCTAAGATAATTATTAAATATGAGCTGTAATTATTATTTAACTTTCATAATAATACCGCTCTAAAAATTGGACTTAAAGAAATATTATTTCTAATTCCATTATTGTATACTTTCGCGGGTGTTGCCTCACATTTCGATTTTATAGGTTTGTTCCAACAATGAAACCTGAATTTGGTAGCAATTAGTTTAGGATCAATGTACTGCGCATGCTTGACCGATACGAGGTTCAGAACCAGTGCTGTTGATTTGAATTTGATTACCCGATTCTCGGGTATTTTTCACCCTGCCTGGTAATTTGTGGGGAACGAGGATTTCGTCTAAAATGGTTTTACTTTATATGTAGGTTTTAATTTACATTGTCACACAAGGCTTTCAACTAGTTTTTTTTTTTTTAGTTAGTCCTTAGTCACTTTTTTTATGAGTAACAATTATTTCAGAACATGTGCACCTTTTTGGGGCCCATGATATATTTTTTGGGGGGTAAATTTCTTGTTGAGGCCTGGGATGAATATAATGTATGGGCTTTGGGCGTATTAGTTTGTGGAACCCAGGGTGAATTCATTTTTAGGACCCAGTGCGGATTATTTGAACATAGAAGAACGAGGGATAGAATTATTTTTGAAGCATGTGATGGATATAATTTTGAAGCGTTGGGCGATTTTGTTTTGGGGGCCCAAGGCGGATAATTTTTGAGGCCCGAGTCTGATACAATTTTAAGTTATTGAGTAAATTTGTTTTTGGAGCACGTAGTGATTTAATTTTTTGGGTTCGGGGCGATTATTTTTGGAGCTCGGTGCTCATACTTTTAAGTTTTTAAGAAAATATATAAAAACAGTGTCCCCCCCCCTCCTATCGTCATTACATTTGGTAAGGTTGATATTTTGCGACAGTTCACTTTCAAGGCGTGGTATGACAGTCAAAGCGACATTTAGTACACTGACATTACTTTACTATTAGTGATCATGCCAGAATCATTACAACATTACATTATTGAATGATGTCATGCCCGTAAATTGGAGGATTAAGTGGATGAAAGGGCTTTGTAACATTTTTTGAATCTTCAGTGTAGATGAAGGGGCTAGATGCCTATCTAGCTAGTGTGAAGTAATCTAACCTCAAAATCCAATTAATAACTGAGATACGTAGATGTAGAAGGGGCTATGTACACTTCAAAACATAACAAGCTCCAACATAGAAAAATTGAACCTCTTTTTCTTAAAATATACTATTTGTAACATAACCACTTCATCCACTTACCTCCTTCAATTATCAAATAGTTACACCATGAAGTGTCAAGCACTTTTGCTACATTAACGGAAACGGTACGATAGTTCATTATCAGGGCGTATGCATGTAATAGAAAACGTGACAGTTGCTTCCCTGACATCACTTTTCAATCATAAAGTTATAGTTATAACGGTTCTTCAAGAGCTGATAAAGTAGCTGGTATTTCTCAGGTAAAGCGGGTATTTTCAAGGCTCTGAGCGTTTATTTTTTGGTCAGAAGAATCGGCAGCACTGTTCAGAACAGTCCTTGCTCAGATCTAGGGACTAATTTGATCAGTCGTCAGAACTTGGCGTTTGTGCTAGTTGAAACATAAGATGTAACATTAGAAGATTGTTAGTAGTTCACCACATGTGATGATTGTTGGTCTGGGTGCCAGGGGGTCAACTGACTGTTCCAAATCACTCTCCTTCTTGGACTCACCCCTGATAAAACCCTACAAAATGGGGAAAAATGACGTTTACTAGTGAATAGTTTTTCTGCTATTTTTTACCTTTCTTGTCGCCTCTTGGACCATCTGCTTACAAAAATCAAACAATTTGATTATTGGTACTGGAATCAACGAAATACAATTCCTGTACTCCGCATGTTTCTGAAAATGTTTAACAGTCATATGTGGTCATTGGAACATACCTTTTTTTAGATATTGGTATTTACAATATTGGAAAGACTGTTTCTCTTGTATTCTTTCTCAATAAATGGTTTTGTTGAATAGTTGCACATCTGTCAAAAAAAAAGAAATATTTTATTTTGAGTTTGATGTATTTTATTATCTCTATGGTAATATCTTTTGGGCATTGATTTCAACATAAACCCAAAACATTTTTAGTCAGATAGCCACTATTCAAGCATAGAAGCTATATGTACGTTGGTACCAACTATTGGAATGATTTAGCCAACATTCCTACAATTACAAATTAAGGTTTTCATGGAATTCATAATAGGTGAGGTAAACATTTACCTCATAATATAGTATTGTTTAACCATTAAAAATACTTACCAGATATTACAAATGCTTTTTAAAATGTAAAAAATTACTTTTTCCTGAAAAAAAAAAGGTTTTTGTTTGTTTACATTCTTGAGTCTCATTCATTGACAAGATAGGAAATGTGTCTCAGTTTTCCTCCTTAAATTTATGAGAGAACACAGGAGACCAATTTTAAATGTAACATCACCAGAATTGCATGCTGGCAATTTTTTAAATATACATTCATTAAGAAATTTAAAATTGATTAATAGCATTTTATCATCTGTCCACAGAAATATGCACCCAGATTCAAAAATATTTAAAAGTTTATAATAGATACACATAAATATGAAAATGTTGAATAAATAGTATACACCATTCAAGACAAAATAAATTGCTTTTTGTTACATATCTCTCTTGAAGAGACCAAACTAAATTAGTGTACAAAGCACATTAATGCCATATTAACAAACAGATTATTTATTCTAAAAGGGAAATGGGTATTTAAAAAATGAATAGTTTATTTACAAGCTGTCACAACTTCTTTATTCTAAAAATTACGTGAATACAAAAGAAAGAATCATTAAACTTTTGCAACAAAATAGTGTCGGTTTCATGCCATATTCAACCAGACAAAGACCAGCAAATATTTTAGCAAGTGGGAAAAAAATAGATGGTTCAACTTTACAAATCTAATACAACATCAAAAGAAATTATAAGTTCAATTCATACCAAATCAATGAGGAATTTCGACAGTATACTTTTACATTCTTACAACCTAAACCACTTAAAACCTGTTATTCAAAAAATCAAAACACCTTCTCTACATAAACTTGTATAAAAGATTTCTATTAGATTAATAGAATTTAATAATAAGAATATACTATTAATCTAATTTCATTTAGTTAAATAGTTTCTTTCATAAAACTTCCTTAAAGATGTATAATAAATTTATATTTAAAACTTTATACATTAAATTTCATGAATGTTTGGTAAATGAATCTTTAATAGTGCTTACTATGTAAATGATTTTAAATAAAAAAACTGAAAAACATTTAGAAAAAAACCTTAAAATATTCATTTAATCAATTTTTGCGAACAGTATTTTGAAAAATAAGGTTTTAATTATTTATGTTTATTGTCAAATATGCATAAACGAGGTTTTGTAAGATGAAAGTATAATTTGCAAACATGTAATAATAGAATTAGTTCTTAATTAACTACTAAAACTTTATTAGAAGTAAATGAAAATACTTACTAAAAATTTTAGATAAAAATGTTGAATTCAGTAAATTTTAACTAAAGTGCTAAGACGGGAAGAAAAAAAAAACTGCTATCATAATGTTGGTATAATTGACACTTTTGAAACAGGATACGCTGTATCAATATGAAGACTTGAAGCTTCAACAAACATTACCAAGAAATAAAATAACACAATATTATTATTTGTAAGCATTAATTTCTATCTAATTACAACTGTTAGTTACATAATACATAGCAAAAGAAGCATTGTAATAAATTATGGAAATATATTGTGTAACTTTCATCAATTAGTTCACATTTCAAACTAAAATTAAAGTACTAATTCACCAATAAAAGCAGCTAATTATGTAGAATACGATTGTTAGACTGAGCACATTACTATTTTTCAGTTTTTCATTAGAATATAAATTATCAAGTATCAAAAGACTGTATAATATTGTAATACATTTAGGAACATAATACAAATTCTAACCACTTTACAACAAAGTTAAAAATGTACACAATGTACCAGAAGAGGTCCCTACGAAGTTTGTTCAAATTAATGACTTTATTAACAAAAATATGTTATTAAATCATGTATGTTTCCCAGAATGATTTATTTCAGGAATCAGAAGGCGATGCTCATTGATTTGAAATGACATTGTACAAATAATTTATAATACTTTATTAAAACAATTTGAATTATCCAAAGCAATCAAACTAACACTTATAATAAATAACATTTTCTAGATAAGATCACAGCAGCTGTGTTTGTAGAGCTAAGATAACTTTTTAGTTCTTTATTAGGAAATAATAATAAATAATAAATAACAGGTGATGTAAATTGCATCAAGGGCACTACTATTGCTGCAAAAATTGAGAAATTTATGATTTCATCTCATTTAAACGATAGGCAAAGCGCCAATGTGAGCAAACCATGGTTCACCTTTTCGCTCAAATACACTTAGATTTCTTGTAACTTTTTTTTTTCTTTTTAATCTTATAATATTTATAATTATAAAAATTCTCAGCTATTTCACAGAATTTGTCGATGACAAGATACAAAACAGATATTCGTTATTAGCTGTATTTTTAAATTTAATGTATTTGTAATTTTGAAAAGAAAGCACTATTGAAGTCATCTTTTAGCAAATACATCCTCCCTCGTTATCCTGCTGGTCCTGTTGCGGTGAGTGCTGCGTTTGTAAATCAACAGCTAAAAATGCTAGTGTTAAGGGATTTTTTTTTAAAGGAGATATAAAATGAATAATAAACAAATCCTTAATGCTTGTTTGACAAGGAAAGTGAGTTTAATTTAACACTGTGGGAAATGCTACAAATAGAAAATGCATATATAGGTTCAAATATCAAGGTGCAATTTCAGGAAGCCTACCACAGAGCTTTCATGCAAACTAAGCAGTTTTAACAAGAGAGTGTTCGTAACAGACAAGTTGCAATTGAAATATAACATGAAATTAAATCGAATATCACAAATCAAAACTTTTATAAATAAATTCATAATGTAAAATTGTGTTAAACTGATTTCTCTTTTGAATCTTTTTATGTAATAAAATAAAGAAATGGCACTGGACAATGAGGTCTTCTTCAGAGAAATAAAAATTTGATAATTCTTTTCGCCATCAATTATGAATTAGCACTAGTACCAAAATAAGGAATAATCAGTAATCATGGTAAACCAATTAGGACAACTAGAGGATGCTTGGAACAGTAAAGAAAATAATTACTTATTTTTCAGCTAGTCCATTTAGTAAATTATAAATTGATAGTAAACAGCAGAAGAGGATAGAAGATTGAAACCTGTTTAATCAACTTCAGGTTAATAATTTTAAATTTCAGAGATATAAAAAAAATATATATACGATAAGAATGTTATATATTTTCAAAACTGAACTTTAGAATCAAATAATTGTAAGGAAATAAAGATCTTGTCCACCTTTTTGTGAATTTTAAATCTATCAGGGTTGTGGTCAAAAGAGAAACAAAAATAATTAACAACTATTTATTTTCCGACGTTTCACCCCACTTTGTAGATCTTCATCAGGGCTGTTCAAGTTGGTAGCTTTGGTTACTATGTTATCTTGAGCAGTCCTCATGAAGATCTACAAAGTAGGGGAAACATCAGAAAATAAATAGTAGTTAACTATTTTTGTTTCTCTTTTGACCACAACCCTGATAGATTTAAAATTCACAAAAAGGTGGACAAGATCTTTATTTCCTTACAATTATTTGATTCTAAAGATCAGTTTTGAAAATATATAACATTCTTATCGTACATATATTTTTTTTATATCTCTGAAATTTAAAATTATTATCAGAAAGAAACCCCTGTCTACAGTAATATCTTTGGAACATATCCATTTCTAAATAAAACCAAAACTTTTTTTTTTGTGATAAACAAGCAATTCAAGCAAAGCAATGACGAAAGCTGGTAAGAAGTGGCATAAATTGTTCACAAGTGATAAAACAAGTTGAATTTTACAACACCCCCCACGAAGATGTAGAAGAGGGAACCACTGTCCATTCAAGGAAGAAAGATCTTCCAAATGACAAGAATGACCAAAAAGAATGCCATGATTCCAAGATAGAGCATGCTACAATACTGAGGTGAGGGACACATGACCGAGTTCCTCAATCTCATCCTTACAGTATGGGAAGAAGAAAGGATCCATGAAGTTTTGAAATGAGGAATTTTTTTTTCACAAATGAAGTATAAAAAATATCGAGAAATAGTTCTTTTTTCAATGGTTTACAAGTTTGTCAAAAGTCCTTTTAGAGAGACTTGTGTTCCTCATACAAAATAAGAGATAGGTAAGTATCAAGCTGGATTCAGGAGGAGTAGATCGACTCTGGACCATATTTTCTTCTGAAATTAATTTTTGGGAAAGCAAAGGAGTTGAACTTAGCTACACATCACCTTTTTGTGAATTTTAAATCTATCAGGGCTCAAACAAGTGATAGAAGATGTGAAGATATTTTGGGTATCCAAAGCTGATCCAACTGGTAAGCATGCCTAGCTCAAACAGTGTTGTTTACATTGGAACTAACCTCTCAAACTTCCTTTAGTTACTAACAATGGGCTCAGATGGAGTAGTCATTGCATGCCTCCTTTATAGTATTGCATGGGAGCGTTGAACAAGTAAATCTTTTTAAACTCAGACCAAGCTCAATCTTTTTAAAACATTGGTCTGCTGGATTCTTACATATGGGTCAAAATCTCACCAGACCTAATACCATGCTACCAGTGACAGACCTAATAATGCTTATGGTATTTGAAAGAAAACTATTGAGACAATTTTTTGGTGTTATAGGAGAGAAAGATATCAAAAGGTCAATGAGACCGATATAGTCAAGTTAATCAACCTCAGGAGACTTCAGTGGGATGACCATGTTATGAGAATGGTCTTAAGCATTAGACCATGCTTAAGATACTAACTGGTGAGTTTCATGACAAGAAAAGAGAGCTGGCCTCCTGTAGGATGAGTGGACTTGGTCTCAATGTACAAAAAGTTTTTGGTAGCCAAGATAGTGGAACAACTGCAACTGATCAAACCAATAATTAATGAATTGAAGGAAACCCTTGATCCAAATATAAATCAAAAATTTTATTTTATTATCAGTCTGTCATATTTAAATTATGTTGTGTTAGCTTCTTCATAGTATTTCTTTAACAACATAATTGTCTTCTTTTTGAAAAAGTTTTCACATAAATAGTGAACTCCATGCAGTAATTGCTAAAATATAAGTCTTTTAAAGTATTGCTTTCTTTCTACCAGATTTATATCTGCCCCAAGATATAAAAAGAATTAGTATTAGGATTCTAAACAGAATTAAAACAATTTATAAAATTTTTATTAACAAAAATGAAAGGTCTTAAGTTTCAATGATGCATCACAAAAATGTTTACTCTAAAAACTGTCTCTTGCTAGCTTACTTTATCTGTTAGAATTAGCTACTATGACCCAAATAAAACTTTTGAATTTGAAGATATAAGCACATTGAAGGAACTAAATGGATCTAGCTAAATCGGCAATACATAAGAACTTGAATATATAGACACTTAGGTTATACAATTTTTAAGTTCATCCTCAAGCTGAAAATGGAGCTGCTCATAGTTCAGTGGTTAGGACACAGTCTTACCAATTTTATGTCTATTGGCGGTGCTGGTTCGAATCCGGCCTGGGACGTTGACTTTTTTCATTGAGTGGCAGTCCCACAAAATGAAGAACTTTGACCCCCAACCATGGTTAGGCAGTATAGGACTCCAATGGGAGTATTGGCCGAAAAAAAAAAAGTTGAAATTAAAATAACACATTGATTTTTTTAATTGTTTTATTTGGCAGTTATCGGAATATTCTTCGGCCAAACTGTGAATGAACTGTTGAGTCTCTATAATTGTGGCTGATGTATTATAATTAAAAATAAGAAAATTAAATAAATAAAAATGTTATTAAAAAAAAAAATATCATTATTGATATAAATTTAATACATTATTTCACTTCTGTCATCAAATTCCAAGACTGCCACAATTTTTTAATTTCATATATCTTTAAAAATAACGCTTGTGAAATTTAATTTAGAACCAAAAACAGTATCAACAGTTTTTCAAAGTAAAACAAATTTTATCATCCTGAGCCCCTTCTACGAAGTTATACTTTTAATATTATAGGCTTTTTATTAGTTCCAATTATAATCAATGATTTATCAATAGGCCATTCTATCTACAAATCTTTATAGAAGTTGCCTTGTAATAGTCTTTACTTTCATCTCCAGTGATAGTATTATAAGCCTTTATATGATTCAATTCTATATCTTCAATATTGCACCTCACAATAGTTAGACAGAAGCTGTTACACAATGTCTAAGCAATAGAACTACAAAATAATAATTGATAAACCAAGTCCGGTTGAAAATCTAAAATTAATAAAGTGAATATATTTTAAAACCCCGACTGTTTCATTTTATAATTTTTAGGAAATTTTAAAAATGATTGAAAAATTTAATTACATTACAATGTTGAAGAAATCACCAGCTTCCTGAATTGTCTAAAGAAACTGTTAAAACAAAATTAAAGATTGTCAAAATATTTTTTTAATTAACCATTCCTTAAATTAAATACATTTTCATTATGATCTAATACTTCATTTTACTAATTAGAATAAATTGAATTTAAAAAAAATCCTATTTTCAATCATTAATTCACCACAATAATCATACATATCTTTAGTTTATACAAATGTATACCTACTTGAGAGAGTGTGTATAGATCTACAAATATTAGCATAAAAAGTCTCAACATCTTAATTTTGGGGTTGAATGCAAAGCAAAACAAACAATACTCTAACATAATAAAAGCATTTATAGCATATATTTTAGGAAGCTTTTAAAAGCAATAATAGATGCGACCACAGCACAATCAAAGTTGAAGGAAGCAATTAGCAATGCAGCTTGACTTATTCAAAGCTTTAAATAAAATAATAATAATTTAAAAACAATTTAATTAGCTTAATTTTACTCAACTAAAACTAAAGAATTTAATCCTAAGCATACTTACCTTAGTCAAGATATTTTTAAAAATAATATAAATTCATGTTTCTTTTTCTTATTAATTAACAAATTATAAAAACACAAAACATCAATTCAAATTCATTGATTCATTGTATTTAAGCATTTCTATACAACAGAAATAAGCATTTTGACAGAGTAAGATGATTCTATCATGGCAGAACTAAAAATAATACTAAAAACAAAAAATTAATCTAAAATTTTAAATTTAAATCAATAACTATGTGACAATCACTCTAATATTTTTACTTAATTTCAATTATTATTTTTTTTTTCTCCTTGGTTAAGAGGATAACAAAAAAATAATTAAAAAAAAGGTTTAAAAAATTATAAATTAATTAATAAATAATATATATTTTGTTTTTACAATAATATGTACAGAAAGTCAAACAAATGAATATATGATGATTTAAAAAAATAAAGTAAGTAGATTTTAGGACTATTTTGAAGAGAAAAAAAGAGGAGCGAAGCCTCTTTTATTCCGCTTTAAAAATATTATTATTAGGAGTTTTTAAAACATATAATATTATATTAACAGTATTATTTAAAGCCCATACATCAGATGGGGAAAGGATGAATATCACCTAGCATATGATTTTTTATTAGCAATATTAATACTTCAGGAAAAAATATAGAGGACAGATTAAGTATTAAATATATCAACCATCCTTTTTTAAGTACAAAAATAAAGATAAATACATAAAACATACTTATACATGAATCGTACAATGAAATAAATACAACTAGAAATGAACTTAAAAACGGATGGTTCAAATTCCCAGGAATTTAAGAGTCTTTAGTTATAATTTTTTTTTTCCTATTTGCTTTTATATAATAAAAAAATATATAATAAAACAAAACATGAGGAACAAATGACAAAAAGAAACAATGTAGCTTATAAAAGAAGAGGAAAAAAAAGAGCATATAAAAAGGAATGGTCCCAGAACCGTTGATGCCAGGTTACAGGGCTCAGTTTAACAAGCACAACCTCCCTCTGCATTATTTCCCTCAGCTGGGGTATCTTTCAGCATTATTTCTTGCACTGCAGCGCATTCGTTAAGGAACAGAAAGATTAAAAAAATAAAAAAAATTAAAATTAAAAACTTAATAGAATGTAAAAAAAAAGAAAACATAAAACTAAATGTGAAAACAAACCAAAAATAGCATTGTTTATATACGTGTGTGTGTTTACAGAGATTAGCCTAAAAGTAGTAGATTAAACATTATTATCTTATCCAAAATTTGATGCTATAAAAAATTCATGTAAACATGAGTCCTAGCCAAACACCAATATAAGGTGAAAACATTTATAATAAAATAGAGTAAAAATATATTTTCTAGACTCATTTAAGGAATTGAAAAACCACATTATATAACTTCATACTACTAATGAGGTACATCGAATTCCGTATTAGATAAAAACATCAGTACAAGAGGCCTAACATAACATTTAGCAATTTTTTAAAATTTATCCTATTAAAAATGTATGTGAAAATTTAATCAAAACACATGTTTTGTTTAAATTTCAAGTTTTATTCAATAAATCATTATAAAATTCTTAGTAGATCTTAAATCTCATAAAATTGTAAGTTTAGTCTATCAGAATGGAGTCATTTTAAATTCATAAACACTTACCACAAAATGGCAGGACTCTTTTGGTAGAAATAGGTAAATGGTAGAACCCCTAATTATCATTCGATAGAAATAGAGTGAAGAAATTCTGGGATGCTAAGGTTCAACATTGTATTAGGTTCGTGTGGAATGACCCATTCCAAAATTTATAAAAGAAGATGATTGAGGATGCGTTCAGTGAAGAACACAAATAAGTAAATACTTATTTATTATTGCCAAAGTTTCAACATTCAAGATATTTATAGTCCTATCCAATGCAGAATACAATACCACTACATAGCACCAGAAATTTCTGAAGAATTTAGTAAAATTAGCAATTTTGGATTTATTCTGAAATTGCTATTTTTGTTTGCTTTTTTTCCTGAGGTTTTAAGATCTAAATCCACACATTTCGAAAAATTTTTATCAGTATCAAATTTGGTGTAAGATAGTAAAGTTAGACTGATTAATTCAGGGGTTATCCTGCTCACACAAACACCAGCTCCCTGAAAAAGTGTTAGCAAATGCTTCACACATTAATAGCTAATAAGGAAAAATTTAAACTTTCTCTCTAACACACCCATTATTTTTAATTTACATAATATTGTGCAACCTTACTGAACTGAGCTTATTATCAGAAAACCCAAAACTAATATAACAATTAATACTGTAATAGATCACAGTCGACTGTGAATGGAATAGTAAAGATAATTACTGGGTTATAATGTGGTATGAATTATTTAAATTAAAATAATATCATGTATCAAAGAGTTCTAGAAGTAATAAAATAATATTTGTAAGTGTAAAATATTATTTTATGTGGTATCAAAAATATAAAAAATTATTTTTACAAAGTTAATCAGATTATATTCTAAACTTGAAATTTTATGATAATTTAGTGTCATGGGTTAGATTAATAATTGATCATTCCCAATCAAAAGTCAATATATCCACTCTTAGAAAATGGTTATTTAAAAAATATTATGGACGCATGACATGTAGATAAGTTAAGTTCTTATTGAAAATGATAACCAGAAATAGATATTTGGCAAGGAGAAATTTAAATTTTGAAATAAACTGAATAAGCTTTAGCTAGAGAAATTAAATTCACCATAAAAACTTTTACTTGTGAGAAGTGGATTTGTCAAATTTTTAAATAAAACTAATCCATTAACATGCATTTATTCAATTGGATTAATGCAATGGAAAACAATTCTGTGTTTTTTATTTGTTATGTTGACACTACTTTTAAGTTTGACCAGATGAAAAACTGCAATGTAGGTAAAATAAAAACCAAATAAAAATATACTGTTGTATGCTTCATCATTGATTTTTAAAAAATTATTATTAAACCATCAAATTATATCTATTTTTATAAAATTTTAAATCAAAAAATTAAATAAATTTCAGGAAAATGACAAATTTTAAAAGGTTTTGTTTTCTCAACAATAGGCAATATTTTTGTAGATATAGATTCTATATCTCTATAGATATATAGAGTGAGACATAGTTTTTTGGGTCTTTATTGACTGAAAACATTTCTTGCATTTTATCACGCAGTAGACTTTTCCATTTTAACTTAGTAAATCAGGTCGTTGGCCCCGTGTTACTGGATTCACTATAGCCCCTGATGAAGACCTGAAACTCAGGTCGAAACGTTGGCATAAAATAAATAAATATGGTTTTGTTTATTTATGTCGTTCTTTGCTGACCGCACTCCCCGACAAACTTCTCCAATCATTAATCTATGGTCAACTATCTACACCTCATTAACTTAGTAAAATTAACCACAGTAGTAGGCAGATGTCTGATGAGGGAAAAAAATTGATTCCTTCATAAACTTCAGCAAACAAAAAAGTAATAAAAACTTTTGTATTTTGTACATAGAAGAATGTTCATAAAAATAAGTTATTTAAAACAATTGTCAATTAGTTGCATTAAGAATTTTTTTTTTAATTATAAAAGTATATATATTTCTGGCATTTCAGTAAAGTTTTCAAACTTTTTTTTCTAATTTTTTCCTACTTCTACACAGTTATCTAATTAAAACTTTTTGGTTTCATAAATATTCCATGGAAGTATCAGTTGTAATTTATTTTCTTATTTTTAATCTCCAGAGATATCTGCGGATTGTAAATCCTTTATCCATGTTTATCATTCTCACACAAAGTTGGTCATTTTAAAATTTTTTCACTAATGGATGGTAAAAATTTATTTACATATTTTTGCTCTAAGCATCCACAGTAACGCCATCCTAAAAACATTCTCCTAATGTTTCATACTAGTAATTTATGGGTATTCCTTATCTTTATAAGTTAATGCGATAAAAAACAACTGACCTAAAACGATGACAATTGTGTTTCAAATTGACTTTTCCTTTCAAGATCACTTTAACTAAAATTAATAAAGTCCAACCTAATATATAAAATTTAATATTTTCAACATTACAAACTTTTCTTAAAAAAAATCCCGAAAGTTTAACCTATTCCTTTAGCAATTAATGTGTTAAACAGAAAAGGTTACTAAGAAGTTTCAACATAACATAAAATAACAAAATTTAAAAAATAAAAGTTTAATTTAATAAAAACAAATTTTTAAAAAAATTTAAAAAACCATCAGTGTTAAAATAAAATAAACCAATTTATACATTCTTAATCCAAGATGATTGATTGTAATGCAGCTAATAAAATTATCTAAACCTTTTTTTCCTAATTTTTTTTTGTTCATGACTAATAGTTTATTGAATTTTAGATATAATCTTATATTAGCTCCACAAATTGTTTTTAAAATTGAGACAATTACTGGAAATACATTCTTTGATATAGTATTAATAAATGTTTTAATATAGTTGATCAAGAGGACAGGTTTATTTTTAAATGCTATAAGATCATCAGGAATGGTGTTGGTGGCAAAGTTACAAGTATAGTATATAAAAAGGATTTAAAATCATAGAGAAATAATAGTAAATCCAACAGATACAAAGTCTTGGTTTTATCTCCAACATAGGAATAAAAGGTTGCAAACAGATAAATTAATTTATATATACAAAGGAAATTCAAGTTAAGAATGTATTTTTCTTCAAGAGTTATGAATATGAATAAAACATTCATAATTAAATGTTCCATAATGGAATTATAGATAGAAAAATTAATCATCCTCTAAAAAAAATCAATCTGTGATGACCCACAGTATCAAGGTATCATAGTAATTCACCATAGTAATCTGGAGTCAGAAGCAGCACCGGGACAGGTGGAAATTTATTTAGTGGTGGACCCACAGAATGAATCTCAACATTCTCACTCTAACTAGAATATGTTGATAACCTATAGGATAACCATTCCACCAGAAATGAACAGCTAGGAGGGAAAAAGTAACTAAAGTGAATTAGCACATGTAGTGGAGGAAATTGTTGGCGCTGCTGGAATATCCTGTGAATGGACAGAGTACAGAATCAGAAAACAATAATGCAATTAGACAAAGATGATTCTTTTTCCTTTTCAATATTCAGTTAGATAGCTAAAAGGAATGGAAGGAGCTTCTTTCTTCTTTGGGAGGGCATCATGGTTTCCAGAAATACACTTGGACGCCAAAATAGAGGAGATATCTTTTAGCACAAAGATGTTGAATGCTAAGCAGAGAAGTAAAATGAATGCAAACAGGGTTATGTTAATAATCAAACTATAAAACAGAATGGAGCTGTACATCACTAAGAGCTCAACATCTTATGTGCTAATGTCAAAACATGTTTATTTTTTAATAAAAAAAAAGTAAATCATTTATTGAAGTTCGGATTAGAGTTAAGAAAATGTAAATTTTTCCTGAAGACAAATCAAAACAACTCTATTGACTATACTGCATCACTATCAATCTTTCATGAGAGACAATAAATGCACTCAAACCATAGATAAAATAATTTAATTAATATATAACAGAAACATAAAGTCCTCCTGTGTCCAAGTAAGGAAAAAATAATACTTCAGAAGCATTAGGAATAAAAGTTTTTATAAAAAAGTTATAATAAAATATTAGTGCAATTAGACATTAGAACATGCATAGAAAAGTTATGCAGGCGTGCAAGTGCAACAAAGGCTGCAAAATTATAGAAAGATAAAAACCAAAGGATACTATCTTCAGGAGGTCTGTTTTCTGGCGAATCCATGCCAGGCAGTGCCGCTGCAACCCTGCGGAACAGCTGAAACACAAGAACAAAACATATCTTACCATAAGACGTTTCTAGTGTATAATTAGGAGAGAATTAATTAAAATCAAAATCAAAGAACAAGACAATATGACAATGTTGTCTATTTTATTTATTATTTTTATCCATTATTTCATTCAGTCAGTGGACAATCGATACAGCACATGTCTAGAAAACACCATCCTCACTATATTGAGGTTAGAAAATTTTAGTGCATGTATGTTTAAGTCTTAATATTTTAATGCAATTTTCTTATAAGTTAAAAAAAGATATGTGCGGTTGACTTAATTGGTAACCATATATAAGTACATACCAGATGGATGAACTGGAGCTTTAACTGAAGGTTTAGTAGTTAAGTAACTGAAGATAAGATGGTTGAACATAGTTTCAACAGATGCAAGAATTATTTCTGGCACCAAAAACTAGAAACCTCCATCAAATTAAGCCAACTGGTGAAATGTATAGAATAGTCTCAGTCTCAATGACAGAATGTTGCACTTTATAAACATATATGCAGTCAACTTATAGTAAATGAATTGGAGCTTAGGACCA
The DNA here is from genome assembly GCF_000696795.3 of Halyomorpha halys. Taxonomy (NCBI): domain Eukaryota; kingdom Metazoa; phylum Arthropoda; class Insecta; order Hemiptera; family Pentatomidae; genus Halyomorpha; species Halyomorpha halys. Next base: position 241,127 of record NW_027110283.1, read on the forward strand.
GAAATAGTACAGAGTGCTCTGTCCTAGATTCAAATTCTTGTAGAACTTAAGTTGTATGTGATGATATGATGTATGTGCATGACTTGATCATTATGGTGGCCATTATTACCACTATGATGGTAATAGCAGAACCAGGACCAAATAAAAGGTAGAAATCGACACCAACCTGATTGGTACATGATGCACCCTTGTGCATCTTCTCCATTATCCTCCTTAGTAAGATGGCAATGACATCTGATAAAACAGAAGCCATCTTTTTAAAGGATACGTATACGAGAGGGGAGTGCGGTGGCACAATGGTAAGGCACTATGCTGCTAGCTCCATATGCTCCTAGCTCCAAAGACCCAGGTTTGAATCCAGCTGTACCAGATAATTATTTTCTGTTGCACAATAGCCATGAATCAACACTGTTGGTTTTGGAGAACTCCTGGTGTCCAGCCAGCCACACAAAGTGGGCATCTTTAATTGGTAAAAAATCTGGCATTTAAGTGTGATCTTGAAAAAATCACCTCGTTGTATATCTATTGTTCTAAAAACAGAGCTTCCTTGCATAGTACTAAACCTGTTTGGTACATGATTCATGACACTTCATCGGTCATAGTGGTTCACATTAATTTATGAGAGGACACACAATCATCTCAAAAATTCAGGGAGAAACGAGTAGTCAAAGTAAGGTGATAACTTAGCATAAGGTTTGGAAGTTTAAAATCACAACTCACTTTGATACTTGGTGAGCAGAACAGATGTAGTCCTGAAATTAACTATCATGTTGGAGATACCTTCTGGGGCCTTGGACACCTAGAGACCCAGGCCATCCACAAAGGAGTGATGCCAAATATCAATTAATGGAATAATGATAAATAATTAATGGAAAAATGATAGATCCATGAGTTTCGATTAAAGAACTTCCCATTAAAAATCAAACAAATCTAGCCATTAAGTTTAACAAATCTAATTACAGAAATACAGCAATTTTTTACTTTCATATATACATAATAGATACATAATATTAAACAATTATTGGCCTTCAAAATGGTAACCTAGTAATGAACGAGTACATATTTTCAATGATGCAATGTAATTCATTTCAAGTAGAGTGCTTATGACTTACAATTCCTAATTAGTTATTTCGTAAATTATTAATAAATACTGAACACATAACAATAAATAAATATGTGAAAGCAAGATTTTAAGAGCCGACACTCAATCAAAACTTAAGAAGGATGAATTTTAATACTATTCAACTAACCCTATCCAAAGACAAAATCTATACTCAGGTAAGCAAAATTTAGAACTTACCTGCAAATGGAGCCCTTAAGTATATTTTGAGGTTATTATTTTTCATTATTGGACAAAAAATGATTATAACCTGCTCATGTAAACAGTATCATGTACACTGTATCACAGTGTCATTTTACAGTCATTATGTCTGCCACTCAGGTTACTGAGTTTGTTGAAATTATAAAGGAGTATGATAATGAAAATGACAGTTTTCCTTAAAATTACTATCACAAACTTAATACTACTCCTGTTTACATACCCACTTAGCTAAGTGACAGTTAATTAATTATGAATTTTTCAAGTTTTCTACCTATGTGTATAAGTTCACTTTAGTGAGTTATTATTTTTATTTACTTTGATTGATAGCTCTAATAAACTTAGCCTTAAAATTACTAATTTTTTTTTAGTAAAACATAAAATACCTGTTTAACATTATAGCCTGCTTTTGCACTGGTCTCAATGAACATCACATTTAACTCTTTCGCCTTGCGCTCACCTTCCTCTGTAGAAACTTGCCTTTTATCGGATAAATCGGTTTTGTTACCAACTAACATGATAATTACATCACTGCCTCGTTCAGTCCGTACATCATCGATCCATTTTGAGGTCTGATGAAATGAATTGGCATCTAAAGAATACATTGTTATTATGCAATTATCATAAATACAAAACATCACAATAATAAAATTTAATGATTGCTTAAAGTTTGAAAACATTATCTCAATAAGAAGGGATAAATGAAATTGAACATAAAATAGCTTAAAAGGTTAAGGATACAAAATATATCAAAAATACTAAATAAGTTTTTCTGTTAGATATTACATAGCATAATGCAAAAATACAGAAAACAACAGTTCAATATAAAAATAAATGTAGCAGGCAGGTTATTGATAGCCCAAATTTACAAGATCTATAAATCAAATGAAGGGAAAACTTTTTTCTACACATATTGCAGACATAAATAGGTTTGACAAACAATGAATTAACTGTTGATGATATATATAAATAATGTATACATGCAAAGCAATATAAGATAGTTAAATCATTAGAGAGAAAATGACTAAAAAATTTCATTCTAACAATACTTTTTTTTTTAATTAATAATTTATTTATTGATAGACATTACAATTTGCCACACAATTGTGGCCAATAGGTAATAGTGATGAATGATCACATTCATACTAAAATAAGAATAAAAATAAATAAATAAATGAGAAAAAAAAGCACATACCAATAAATAAATTTCTCTTAAAATTAACAATATTAACCCATATGTTTATGATGAGCAGAAAAAGTGGATAGTTATGTCTAAAAGTAGTTCTAGAAAACGAGGAACAATAAATTATAAAGGTATAAGTCTGGAACAGGTTGAAATATACCAATATTTTGGAATCAATATTACTAATGATAAGCGACTGGATTCCAAGATAAATCAGCTTATAAGGAAAGCTACAAATGTACACAACGCCATAATCGGCAAAAGAGAAATGGTGATGAAAACAAAAATGGCTGTACATAAACTAATCTTTATACCTATGCAGCTGAAAGTTAGACAAGTATTTTTAAAAAAAGTCAAAAGCCCCATATAAGCTACAGAAATGAAATTTCTGAGGAAAGGTCTCGGTAAAACTAGATTTGACTGAATGAGAAATGAAAGAATAAGAGAAGAGACAGGACAGGAACTGCTAATAGAAAAGAATTAACGTGGTTCAGCCATGTGCAAATAATGCCGATCAATAGACCTCCAAAAGTTATATAGGAAACAAAGACAAAGAGAAAATGACTACAAGGATGACCAAGAGGAATCAAGAAGTTGAAGTTGGTAACAGATAGAGAAGGGTTTAAGAAATGGATAAAGGCTTCCCCGACACAGTTAAGTAAAGGGGTTGATTAAAGAAGACATTCTGGATGGCAAACATGTATATGCCAAAGGACTGACCAGATTCCTGGAATGGTTCAATGGTACATGGCTGAGTAGTCAGCCTAGGAAGAAAGCCAAGAAATTTGTGTATGATTGTCAAGAAGGGTTTGTACTTTTAACAGTTGAGTCTGTTACAAATTCACACTCTCTAGCCTGGCAATACTTAATAATGAAAAAAAATCATAACATTTTCTAAAAATAAAAAAATGTCATGCTCTATTAGAGGGAAGATACCAAATGATTCCTTCTGCAACGAATGGGTCAAAATGTTGACATTCCAGTAATCTCCTAATTTCTGAAATTACTTTGTATTCATATATGTTACTTTGATATTTTAATAAAAATGCCTAAATAAATATTGCAACAGTATATAAATATATTTTCTTTTTAATTTGCAAAATTAACATTCAATGAAACACCATTTAATGAGAAGGAAATTTCTCCTATTGTAGCTAAAACACAATAAGAAATTTTCAATTGGAAAACACTTGATTTCTAAATTTTTTTTCCCAATTACGAATAAGAGAAATTTAAGGATTAACTATTTGTATAAAATCATTGTATACATAGCAAAACAAGAATGAAATTTAGATAATTTTAAGGGTACAAATAATTTTGGCAGCTGCAGATTGTAAAATTCACATACCCTACTTCCCACAGGCAGTACCTTATAAGAATACAAGTGAAAGGGAAAAGAAAGTGTGGTAAAATTCACACAAGACCAAAGAGGCGAGCCTGTTGGATTGGAAAGTAGGCAATAACAACCTATAAATATTAATAAAACCCTCCTAGCTCACTTGGAATAATGGACAGTTTGCAGACAATGTTATTCACAAAAACAGCTAAAACAAACTGTCTCAATTAGTATAACAACAGTTCTCCAATAGCTAATTCTATTATTCTTTAAAAGAGCCTACTATAATGTAAATTCAAAACAATTTAACAACATTAAAATCTTTTATTTATTATTATCTAGAGAATAAGTGAGCTAATTGTGTAAGCACAGTGAAAATTCTTTAAGCTATACCATTGTTTAGTTTTTTAAAATTGTTATGCAAAACACTAACGAAAATTGAAATAAAATACTAATATTATTGTAAATATGACTGAAAGGTCAAGTAAATAATAACATAAGCGGGTAAATATTTAGTTAAATGCAGGCACAGATCATGAAATAACAATTAACTCTGATAAGCAGTAAAACTGAATCAATTTTATAATCATAAACAGTGGTAATGGATAAAATGACTAAAATATAACCAAATAATACATGAAGTAATTCAGATTACTCCAAAAATATAAATAAATATGAAATAATTTTTTTCAAGCATCATTTATGAAAGAATAGTTTATTTAATCTACAGATCAAAGGTTTTTTTTTTTTATATTGTTTTGTTGTGGATACTTTTAATTAGCTAAGAAAACAGAGTATTAACAAAAAATAATTCATTATATATATAAAATCAATCAAAAGCTGTTCTTCCATGTTAGTTTCATGTAATCTTCATTTTCATTTCCAACATTTATTTTAAATATGCCATTTACTATGAAGAGACATATCATCTCTAATCCTGATTTAAACAATTTTTTCATGGCATTTTGTCTCTCCAAAATTTGTACAAATAAGTGAAGCTGATATAACTTGTTTTTAATACAAACTGTATTAAGTCTTCTAGTATCACTAATGTATATCTATATATGTATGTATATCATCAATGTCGATCCATAAACCAAGTGACTTAAAAGCCCCAAGTTTGGTTGAGATCAAATTTTCTCAGATAAAATCCTAATACAATGCTGAATATAAGTAAGTAGATCTCAAACATTGGTTAATATCTCTGGGAGATTATCTCAGAAAAAACTCTATCCATATTCTATTGAATATATGGTAAATTGAATCAAGTAGTATTTTACTCACTACAAGTGATAAAACCAGCTAGGAGAAGCAAACAATTGACTAATAGAACAAAACAAAATAAAAGCCAATGGTTCAAGAAATATAACTTCAAAATGTGTCTCATATAACATTAATGGAGGGCTCAAAAAATATTATCCTCAACCGTTACCTAGGGAAATGGAGTATGACAAAGCCCAGAGAGAAATCAAACCATACCTGTGGACACTGAACTCAAAATACCGCCTCATGATTTCCAAAGAATACTTTAATTGACAGCTCATTATTTCTCCAATTTTGGGCATAAAACAATTTCTTTTTTAATCTAGGATTTCGTTTTTTTATTTTGTAAATAACTATCATAGTAATTTCAAATTACTAACAATTTCTAATGTTTTTGTACTTTCTAAAATTCATCTTCTTTTCCATAGTAAATATTTTTATATGCATAAACCTCTATAACATCTATATTCCTACATACTTAGTATTTATAGAATATAATCAAAATTATCAAATGTTGGCTTAAGTAATATAAAATAAATAAAAGACAACTGGGATCCATGAAACCCTTCACAGTAAAATTTTCATCTCCACAGTTAAAGATTAATTATTATAAAATCTTGATGGTACTTGCTAATGAACAGAGATCCAATACTTTATGAAGTAAAGTTCCCAATTGTATGCAATAAAAATTGTTGATTTTTATGTAATTGTTTTTAAATAATATGGCAAATGAAAAGTTGTAAATTAAATTGAGTTGGGCTGTATTGCTTCACCACATTTATTACTACATTAATGTTTTGGTTGATCAAGCCATCTTCAGGTGCATGATCGTCTTTCTTACCAAGCTATAAAAAGTTCTGTAATCTAGTTTTATCAATGAATTGATAAACAAAAATAACATAATAAACGATAGGCTGTATAGATTAGGGAAAAAATATTTAAAAAAAAAAAAGCAGTTTATGAAATGAGTATAAAAAATATGAGAATAAAAAAAATAATACTTATCACAGTTTTAAAAAAGTTCTGCATTAGATTTAAAATGAACCATATTTGAAATACAGGTTTTGAAAAGTTTAAATGGTCACTAAAAAAGATTTCTCTTAGTTAAAAAAAAATCATTCAAGAACAACTAAAAATTAAAACTACATTACAATATTACATTAATTTTAAAAAACAAAACAAAATTATAATACAAGTAAAATATAAAAAAGAATAAAAACTATATTTCAAAATCAAAATTCCTATGAACCTTAGGAGAGGAGGGAACAATAAAGTAAATAATTAAATAATTTAACAATACATCTATTCTTTATTTTTAAAAACATTAGTTAAAGTAATTACTCACAAGAATATAAAACAAGTGTCATTAAAATTCAAGGACACAACTCTTTGATATAATCAGTGTTTTTTATGGATTGTCAGGTGAACGATTATAGTTAATTTATTCCTAGCACTAACATGAACTAGGACAAGGTTTAGAGATCTAAAAGCCGAAAGTATTATGTCAATGTAACAAAACAAAAAAAAATTGAGACAAAGACCAACAAAGAGTATAAAATAAAGGAAAAAGATGTGGGTCATTAATGAGAAATATTATAGCAATTTGAGCTTTTTGAAAACATAAATTTTGGTGAATACATCATCAAAATTAGTGACACGATAAACGTGAAATAACATTTACCAGATATATTTGATTTTATGGTACAAACATAACTTTGAGATCATTAAAGCCAGCACTTACTTGTAATGTCATAGACTACAACAGCTACGGTTGAATCTCTGATATACGAAGGTATCAGACTACGGAATCTTTCCTGACCAGCTGTATCCCAGAGCTGTAATCTAACCTGAGAAAAAATAAATAAATTTGCTAGGTTTACAAAGGTATTAGAAATAACACTTGTATACACCAAGACATAAAAATTGGTCACAAGTCCCCCAGGTTGAATATGACCTCTAAGAACTCATTTAAAGCCTTAATTAAAATACTATTTTGGCTGTAAACCATAAAAAATTCAAGAGGATAAAATGCCCCTTATTCCAATTAAAAGTTTTATACAAAATTACTCGATTCATAGTTATTCTTAATATGTTTCATATGATCTCTGTTATCAACTGTAGATAATAATTATTAGTTGCAAACAATAACAGGTTACCACTATTATAAGTATGATTTTAGGAGCCAAGTTTTGAGGCTTCATACTGATATTAAGAGACATGTTTTATACATAATAATACAATGTTGGTTATAAATTGTACTACTACAATTAATATATGATATTGTAAATTAGTGTTATTATAATTTTTTAAAATCCCCTCCTCCACTAATTGTAGACCATGCCTCTGCCGGAGACCATGCCTCGGCCCTGAGACCATGGCAATTTCCACCATGCCACCTGCTTAACCCTCATTGAAGACAACTTTTTTGGCCTCAGTGTGGTCAATACTAAAGTCCAGTGAACTTATTGTGTTTGTCCAAATTGTCAGTGTTCTGAAAAAAGGGGTAAATCCAACAATTTTCAGCAGAATATATTCTCCATTTTACCTGATCTGGAAAACACTTATTGCATGAAAAACCTATAATATAATATATTTTTTTAGTCCAGGAAATAAATAGATAATACCCTTTTAGATTAATAATGATATATCTTTTCTACTAAAAATGTTTCAGGCCTTATGTCTATTTTCAAACTATGCTTCTATTTGATTTTTATCGTATACACCATCTTCCTTCAAATGTTTTAATTATTCTAGCATCAATAAGTTTAAATTCTTTTCTAATTTTGTCCATTTAATTCTGTATCCAACATTTTTATTAAACCTATATAAGACTTGAGTGTAGTATAAGATCCTATCCTACCAAAAGTCTTAAAAATACAATTTTGAACATCAAAATTTTTAAATTGATTCAAAATCACTCGAAAAATTTCAACCAAGTGGTAAATCGCTGGTATCATAGCTTTAGCAGTTTTCTACACCAGATCACAACTTAATTAAAAGTTGATTTATTTCTTTTCAAGGATCAAACTACTTTTACTTAATCAGTAAAATTCTAATTTAAAAAAGAGGTTGTCATGACTCTTGTCAAGTGAGGTAGATTTGATTTTTGGATTTGTTTTATGTGAAAGATGGCTAATGTTAAATCTAAGTTTTACCTTTCACTAAATAATCTTAAATGCTAAATCTGTGTAAAAAGTTTCACTGAAAAATTTTCATCGTTTTAGTTTCCTTACACCCAACACTAACCTGCTGGTAAATTTTTCAAAAAGTTTACTAAATAAAGAATTCTAGAATGTTTGACACTGAGGAACCTATTTTTCAGCAAAAGTATCGATAGATGTTTTTAAAGTAGATTAACCATTAGGTTAAAGATATAACCATTTTTTTCTCTAGGCTCAATAATGTTCGAGATAAAGCAGTTGAAACGTACATATTTCAAATTTTAGAAGTTATAAATAAAAAATCACCCACAGATTTTTTTGAAAGATTAACTGTGATACCTAATCAATCATTTAATGGTCTAATAATTTATAATTTCATTTATTTTAGAAAAATCTACATTTATAGATTTCTATAAATCTCTCAGATGGATTAGCAGCTTGTTCCTCAGAATTAATGTTGTAATTGGAGAAGAATCCTTTCCATTGAATAATTTTCTTCTTCAGACAGGTTGAATGCACAACTAAAAGGAAGATACCACAAACAATTATTAGAAAAGAGTCAAAAACTCCAGCAACCAGAGCCATCAATTTTCTAAGTTTGGTGATGCTGCTGTCCAATTTTTAATTTCCAGAATTTTCTTGGCATTTGCTACCGAACGATCCAGACAAGGTCTTCTAATTATTTTATGACCAAAATTATCATTCTTTCAAATCTCGATACAGACGATTTTAAAGCTTTCTTCAACATCTTGCACTCCAATAAATATAGACCTAATTAGGATTTTATAAATTTGTATCTTGGTTATCCGCAAGAGACTTGTTTCTTAGAATCAAGAGGTAAGTAGGTGTTCTATATCTTAAAAGTGAGCAAAAAGATGAAAGGAGGGCAAACCCCGTTAAAATTACAGCTCTGGCAGAGAAAAATCAAGAAACAAAAATGAGGACAATCATTTTTTGGTATGCAGAAGTATTCTGACCTAAAAAAAACTGGTTTTGAACCTTTTTTTTTGTACAAGAATAATCTTCTACAGAATCTTAAAGTTAGAAAGATCATGACTGGACAGGACTGGGTCATGCAGTCTGCATATTCAGCCTATTTTAAAAATGGGTTCCGTAACTTACACCGAAAAATATGTTTTTCATTGTCAAAAACAGCAAATAATTCTAAAGTTTGCTTATTTATTTAACTTTTCAAAAGTTTGTCCAGCTGTATCCTGAATATTGTCGGATATAAAAAAAAAAAAAATTTGATCTCATTTAGGAGCAAATTTAGTCAATTATAAATGATTAAATAGTTACTTTTACTTTAAAATTCATCAGAACCTCATTTACAATGCTAAAAACAGCTGTAACATATTACATATAAAAATGTATTATCTGAAATTAAAAACCTTACTAAAAAAAAATGAATACATAAATTAGAACATCTATTCTCTATCCCATGAGGAAAAAGACAGAATAATATAAGACAAATAAAAAAAAAATTTAAATACTTACAGTTCTATCTTCTAAGTACATGGTCTTCGACAGAAAATCAATACCTATTGTTGCCTAGAAGAAATTAAATTATTAATCTAAAAATATTATTATTTTAATTTAAAACAAAATATTAATCCAATCCATAAAACTTACTTGGTAAGTGTTATCAAAGCTATCATACATAAACCTGGTAATTAAGGAAGTTTTCCCCACTGAAAAATAAACGTATAACTCTTAAAAAATTACGTAAGTGACAAAATACACATTTGAAAACTACAAAAACCTGAAATAATGCTACTCCATTTCCAGAGAAACAGACTGGAACTGGAACTGATAAGTGTTAGTGCAATTCTCAAAGCTAGTTACTTCAAAAACTTACCAACATTATATTAAAATCTCACATAGCTATGGAATGAAACAATTAATTTTTTCATATTATTAAAGACAATTTTAATTAATTATTTTAACAGATTCAAAACAAATATTTTTGTTTTTAAAACAAGAGATTTTTTTTGAAAAATAAATACCTTTATACCATGAAATAAGAAATGACATTTACTATCAATAAAAATTTTAAACAACATTAAATCGAAGTGAGTTCAAATAATGACAGGGCCGGTTAAAAGAAATTATAAATATCAATTAAGAGAAAGATAAGAAGTGCATTTTAAAAGCAGCACTTGACATCTCAGGATAATTATAAACATTGACACATCTGGGGCAATGATTATATTAATTTAAGTTCATTATTTTCAGAGAATAATGAGTAATTATTTTTTCAATTTTCATTTCAAATCTATATTTAATATGTTATCATATATTATCAACAGATCAATATTATATAAGTCTTCAAGTCTTGATTTGAAAAGAATAAAAAAAGAAATACTTAGACTCTCCAAATATTAACTAAATCTTTACTTAATAATTTTAGAATTTATGAGTTTAAAAATATATAAAAGACAGCAAACTTAAAAACAATGAATTAATTAATCTAATCATATAATAAAAATAAATTTGAGAGAATACTAAAACATCATATCAACAGTTACTATATTTTAAACATTAGGCAACAATGGTTGTGCAAACTAAAATAATATTTAACGGATGAAATCCAAATATTACTGAACAGGCTAGGAACTCTTCAACACAAGCTAGTCTTACTTTAAACAATAAAAACAATAATAAGATAAAAATTAAGAACTCAATCCAACAGAAACTAATTAAATGCCTTGGGAAATTATTTAAATTTTCAAGACCAATATCTAAATAGATATAAACCGAATAACTGAATACTTCAACTTAATGCCAATAGGACAATGAAAATGATCTACATGGTAAATCGTTGAAAAAGACCTAAATATTTTATCATGACCGATCATACAATTAAATATCACCAATTTGACAGCACTAAACAAGTTTGATGAAGTTAGTTTTAATATAACTAACTTCATCAAACTAAACCAAATTCATTGGTAATTAATATCTAAAATATTTCACACACAGAAATAATTTCATAGCAGAAAAGGGTGAAAGTGTTAAGGTTAAGACCTTCATATAATGAGACCTTACACGGCTATAAACTTTAGGCAACCGTAAAACTGGAGAAAAGTAACAAGTATAAGATGAAAATTAAATGAACATTTATTAATTGATTTTCAAGAAACATTAAATTATATAAGCCTACAGTAAACAAGAAAACACACAACCCATTTTTGACAGATTATGTCGAAACACCAAAGCAACAATAATTAACTTTCAGGAAACAGATAGCTATAAAAAAAAAAAAATTTCAGATCAATAAAGTTGCATTGCTATCAAAATTAGTAATCCACTTACTAATCAATCAATGTCATAAAAATCAACTCAGAAATAGGGCATATTTAAAATAAAATTACTTCAAGTTATTAAACTAATACCAACAAAAAACACCTAATATCATTTAATCATAAATGTAAGAAATAAAAAGTGAATTTAAGAAAGAATGTTGTTTTTTAATACACAATATTACTAACAATGCAACCTACTATAAAATAAAATGACAAATCAATATTCTCCAATTTCAAATCTACTTTGATGTCAATCATTTAAGGATTAAATTAAACTTCATATGGAAACCTTAAAAGATCATAAAACAATAAAGATGAAATGATGACAGGTCACTTACCACTTTGTTCACCTAAAAAAACCAGCTTAAATTTCCTCAGTGGATTTCCGAAATCTCCTGAGGAGGACATGTTGAGTTCTTCTTATCACAAATATAAATAAATACGAAAAATTATCACATTTGTAATCAACACAACAAGAAGTGACTTTCTTCACAGAATGGCTGACCCCTCCTTCAGCGCCACGTTAGTTGTGCCACAGCTCACTACCCCCAGTCTGCGTCAATAAATTCCGTAATAATCGCGTAATGAATTTATTTAATTGTTGTCAAGACGAATTGAAAATCTTTGAAATTTTGTTATAATAATTTATAGACTGATAAAGCAACTCTAAAAAAAAAGAATCAATCAATTTTATTCTTCTATTGAAATAAGTAACAAATTATATTAGGCAGTTTAAAAAGCTTCAGATTATTTTAAAGTAAATTCACTCTTCGTTCCAGAAAATTTATAGTTTTCAATAAATAACATTAAGAAATCTATTGATTTAACATATTTCAACGGACTACAATATCAATTTGTGGCTAGTGATGGTTATTTAATGTTTTTCTTTTAATTTGGTATTAAAAATGTAAGTAACTGTTAATTTAACTATATTAAATAATTCTGAAGATTTTAAAAACGTCAGTAAGTGCCAAATTACAAACATTGTGGTTGGCGAACAGCCGCGAATGGGGGAGGGGAATCTAGACCTATACCCGTATAAATTTAATTACTGCATGCATCCATAACTCACAAAAGTAAAGAGTACATTAATTTTATTTTTCTAGTGATGATCTCAGTGAAGTTCGTTTCGATCCCTAGCTTTATAATTCTTTTTTATAATAACAATAGACTTTTTGAAGTAACATTATTTTATATATCACGACATTCTGACAAATATGTTTATTTCGAATGTAATAGTACTAATCAACATGAGAATTAAAATATTATGAATATTTGTACACGTAAAAATATTGCGATGATTATCATTCTTAAAAGATGACATTTTTTCTTAGTTGTTTTTATGCCAGAAAGTAAATTATTAGACCAATATCTACATAATACCAGATGTCTGGGTCTCTCTGTTGTGGTATTGCGGGTACTGTATACCTCTCCCTTATTACCATTTTGAAGTTATATCAGTAGAAACTTTATGATTAAAGTTAATAAAATAATTTTAAATATGACTTAAACCATTTGGAGGAGCAACTGGAAAACAATGAAGAGAGGATGAGGGACAGAATGATTAAAACTATCCTCAGCAGGGGATATCCCACTAATTATCAATATATCAGTACCAAGATTTTATTTTCATGAGTATACATCTTGATCAACCACAAGAAATGAAATGCAGCGATAGTTTTCAAGATTTGATTAGACATTTACTACATATACACTGATATATAAGTATTTCAACTTAACAGGTTAAATACTCTTACTGCTCCGATATTGTAAGCAATAATAATGTTGGAAGCAAATAGTTTGATGGATTGGTCATGTTTTTTGTCTTAATGAAGCAATGGTTCAGTGAAAACATTTACGAATAGTGATTGGAATTTACCTATACCTTATTTCCAAAAGTAATGTCTTACTACGGAATTACTCATTTATCATAAAATAATGGTAATTTGAGAATATAAAAGTTTAAAATGTGGATATCTCTTTCATTGTATTCTCTGCAACTAGATACATAATAAAGATGAATTGCGTGAGCTAGAACATTATCAAGTTTTTTTATGACTGTTTTCCTGTCTATTACGCCTGTTTTCTAAAGCCTGGATGCACGAATATGGTTGTATTGTTCATAAGTAATGGGCACACTTTGAATTGTCTGAACTTTTGCAATTTGAGATAAAAAAAGTAATAGCCTCGCTTAGATTTTGATTTCAACTCTGAATCCTGTGTTGAAAAACACATTTAACAATGTTAAAATTTTTTATTTATGCCAAAATGAGTGTAGCTAACAATATATGTTTTGTCATTGTAAAATATATCATTAGCCGTGAATTTTATTACCTCTTTGTCTTTCCAGTAATCGATAGCCCAAAGCATGGTCCTGTTTATAACCTTTCAGTGCAATTCGTGGTGAACATAGTTTTAAGGTGTTTATTGTGTTAATTGATGTCAATAACTTTTAAAAACTTCATACGATATGAAAGTTAAGGTTTTAACTAGAAATCCTGACGATTATCTTAGGGAAACCAAAAGGGACATTCATAAAGGTTCATATCTTATTTTAATTTTATTTGTTTAGTTCATTTTCCTCAGAAATTGTTGAAATCTCTTGATCTATGGTTCATATTTCCATCCATTGTACTTCTTAATAAATCAGTTGACTCCAACTGTCCAACTGTTCTAATCCAATAATTAGAAATTATCACAGCCAAATATTTTATATATGAGAGTAGCAGATATTGGATTAATGGTGCTCTTGCATTTACTTATAATTATATGTGAATTTTTATCATACCTTCAAAATTTAATATGCTCTAACATAAACAGTAATATATAACTGTACTTATAATCATGAGAAATAGTTTACCGTGACTTGTAGGAGTATATGATGGTTGGGTGGTGCAGTCAAAATAAAACACAAATCAGTTGAAGCTACTTATTTAATCGTGCCAACGTTTCGGCCTGAATTTCTATCCTTCATCAGAGCTAAGGACAGTACATTAACTTAATTTATCATTTTAACATCATTGATTTTCTGTACCCCTTTGAAGAAAACTTCTGTGAAATTCGAACAAATTATTCTTGAAGTTTACTATAAAGATGCTCTTTGTAAATTATAGTACTTTGAGAAGTTTTGATAATTCAAAAGTGGTGGAATTTAATTCGAGGAATGAAAAATGTGGAAGATCACCTAAAAAGTTTAAATTGTGAGCATTGGTGGATGAGATTGATCCCATCAACAAAAGATCATGGGTAATTTCAATCAAACCATTAGTATTTTAAGGCCCAAATCACTATGTATGGAAGACATTGCTTTGTGCTTAGTGAGATCAGTAGGGTGTGATTTGCTAAAATTTGGTGAAAAGGAGGTGTTAGCTCAATAAGTATGGAACTGTGGTACCTAGGTTTGAGTCTGGCTATTTCAAATAATTATTTAATACAAACCATTGATCAACCTTTTGGGGTTCAAAGAGGAGGTACCCTTTAAGTGGTCAAAAACCTGGTAGTTGAATTTGATTCTGACCAAATCACCTTCTAGCTCATCCATTGTTCTAGAAACAGTACTTATTTATCGAGTACTAATCTCAAAACCCTTTATTGGTTGTAATGGTACAAGAAAAAAAAAAAACCCTAGTGAAACTGTTGAGATTAAACACTACCATCAACAAATGGTCATTTCGAATCAAGCTTTGAGTGTAAAGGAACCAGAATTTAAAAATGGAACACAAAGTGATTTTGTTTCATGATAATGCACCATCACACACAGCAAAACTGATCAAGGAAATTATTATGGCGTTCAGTTGGCAAATGCTTTTGCATGCTTCTTACTCACTAGACTTGGCTCCATCTGATTACTATTTTTTTGTATCGATGGGACACCTACTTGTTGAGTAGTACATTACATCTTACTAAATTGTTAGAAAATGCCTCAATTACTGGTTTACCTCAAAAGAGGAACAATTTGTTGTATGTTACATCCACAGATAGTCAGAGAGATGGAGAAAACATATAGCTATCAGGGGGTGATACTACAAATGAAAATGTGTATTTTCTTCAAAAATATTCTGGTTTTATTTTTAAATACTTAGGAGGAATTATTGTTTCTTTACCAACAGTTATGCATATATGCACGAAATTGTTCCCAACTCATTGTAGGATTAGATATTTTCTAATAGTCCTGTGTAACTTAATTTCATATTTATACCCTTCTAAATTTCATATTTTTGCTAGTCTATCTAGCATAAATGTTTTTCTTTTGAGTTCTCAACAGCATTTAAACATCTTTAAAGCTGAACTTTCTCCAATAGTTGCAAATCATTTAAGACTTACTAATATAAAAGTGATTTCAAATCCCAATAGCCAATTTTATTATCAACTAAATTATCAAAGTAAAATTGTTGATCATTCTCTTTAAAAATATACTTTTTGAGTTAAAAAAAAATCCTGTTGAATATAACTTACAAAGAGCCCTCTTGTTTTTAAAATTACTCAGAATTTTTTTGCAATCCGCTTAGAATTGTGCTAGATGGTGATAAATTTATTCCATATTCACTAGTAACTTTACTTTAATATAATTAAGTTCCATTGTTTTATGGATTCTTTCTAATCACAGTTAATCCTTGGTCTCATAGTGGCTGTGATTTTATCCTCATCCCTATTTGTGATTTTACTGAAGTATTATAATTCATAATTATATCAAATCAAATTAATCAAATACTCTGAATTTTGTATTAAAATAGAGGAAACTTTATAATGCACATCAAAATATTATTAATCCTAAATAATAATGACTTATCTTTCAGTGTTGTTATCAAATTGTATTGGTTTAGATATTATAAACTATTCATTTAGTATTTGTAGATTGTTTATCAATATTGTGCAAAAACAGTTCCTAGGAATTTCGATCCTGATCTCCATCCATTTGAGGGCGCTAGGGAATATGTACGTGCATTGAATGCTGTTAAAATCGAAAAAATATTTGCAAAACCATTCATTGGTAGTCTTGATGGCCACCGTGAAGGGATCACTGCTATAGCAAAGCATCCAAAGAGCTTATCAGTTGTGGCAAGTGGTTCTTATGATGGAGAAGTAAGTAAATTAAAAATTAATATTATTATAATTACAGTTTAATCAATATTTCTTTATATTATATTCTTTATTGATTTGTTATTTTAGCAGATATAAATGAGAAAATTAATTATGTTACAGAAAAATGAATGAAGTTTAGTTTTTATTGTTTTATCTCTATTTATCAAACTCGTGTTGTTTGCAAAATAACATGTTAGTTAAAAATTAAATTTTCTCCTCATACAACCTAAATTATTTTGAAGAAGAGTTTATTTTAATTCAAAAATATATTAATAATGAGATGTAGATAGTTGACCGTAGATTAATGCTTGAAGAAGTTTATCGGGGGGTGCGGTCAGCAAAGAACAACATAAATAAACAAAACAATA